>NC_084735.1:3302735-3305235 GCF_033978785.1 Entelurus aequoreus | reverse complement strand
ATTAATCTATTTCCAATGGCTTAAAACTTATTTTAAAACAAATTATTATGAATAATATATATACCGTATATATATATATATACATATATATACATATATATATATATTTATATATATATATATATATATATATATATATATATATATATATATATATATATTATATATATATATATATATATATATATATATATATATATATTTATATATATATATATATATATTTATGTATATATATATATATATATATATATATATATATATATATATATATATATATATATATATATACGTGTATGTATATATACGTATATATATATATTTTTTATATATATATATATATACATACACGTATAAATATATATATATTCAAATACACGTGTGTACACATACGCTACTCTCATAACAACTAAGAAGACATCATGACGGAGCCAGAAGTCGAGTTTCTTAACATGGAGATATTCTCACTACTTTTCTTTTGTCGAGCACAAAGAAAATAACATTTTAGTTAATTGTAAGTTGTGTCTTGGATCAAAGATCCCATCTAGTTAAAGTTAAAGTTAAAGTGCCAATGATAGTCTCACACACACACACACACACACACACTAGGTGTGGCGAATTTATTCTCTGCATGTGACCCATCACCCTTGATCACCCCCTGGGAGGTGAAGGGAGCAGTGAGCAGCAGCGGTGACCACGCCCGGGAATACTGCCCCAAAAACAGCAATTCAAATCTGCTGAAACAGCTACAGAAGCAACATGCTTCCACGAAGCTAGTAAAGAGAGACACAGGCTCCCTCTTCCTCTCACGCGAGATCCACCTAGGAATGTGGCCATATGAATACTTTCCATACTAGTTGCATGGATATGGCCTAAAACTATTTTTTTTCAACTTTTATGGAATCCTAATAAAAAAAATGAAAAAAATAAAACATTCTTAATCGATTTAAAAAAATATACATGCAAAATAATTTAGAACGTGTTTCGGATGTGAATGGATTTTACTTTCTCATCTGCTCACAGATGCCACCTGGTGGTTGCTTGGGCACACTGCAGCTAGTCCTGGATGGTCCCACCTCCTGAAAGGCTTCAGTCACACGCAGGATTCTCACAGGAATGAGGCAGAAACACAGTGTTCAGATACAAAACACAAACCCCTGCAGTCATAAAAGTTCTTAATTGGCAGCCGCTCGTTAGGCGTCAGGACTGATGGAATGCGGGCCTGATTTACGCTTGCAGGCCGGATAAAGACTGCAGAGTCTCTTAAAAACCTTAAGTGACTCTTAAAGAAAACGAAAACCGCAGCGTTTAACGAGGGAAAAGAAATGGCAGACGTTAAACGAGGCGACCGAGTCAGCGTTCTTCTCGGCTGCTGACGACTGACGTCCGCCGACACCGAGTCTGCGACAGGTGTGGCCCCGGGGACGCAGGGAGTAAATGTGGACCACAGGGAGTAAACGTGGTCCACAGGGAGTAAACGTGGACCACAGGGAGTAAACGTGGACCACAGGGAGTAAACATAGACCACAGGGAGTAAATGTAGACCACAGGGAGTAAACGTGGACCACAGGCAGTAAACGTAGACCACAGGGAGTAAACGTGGTCCACAGGGAGTAAACGTAGACCACAGGGAGTAAACGTGGTCCACAGGGAGTAAATGTGGACCACAGGGAGTAAATGTGGACCACAGGGAGTAAACGTGGACCACATGGAGTAAACGTGGACCGAAGGGAGTAAACGTGGACCACAGGGAGTAAACGTGGACCACAGGGAGTAAACGTGGACCACAGGGAGTAAACGTGGACCACAGGGAGTAAACGTAGACCACAGGGAGTAAACGTGGACCACAGGGAGTAAACGTAGACCACAGGGAGTAAACGTGGACCACAGGGAGTAAACATAGACCACAGGGAGTAAACGTGGACCACAGGGAGTAAACGTGGACCACAGGGAGTAAACGTGGACCACAGGGAGTAAACGTGGACCACAGGGAGTAAACGTGGACCACAGGGAGTAAACGTGGACCACAGGGAGTAAATGTGGACCACAGGGAGTAAACGTGGACCACAGGGAGTAAACGTGGACCACAGGGTGTAAACGTGGACCACAGGGAGTAAACGTGGACCTCAGGGAGTAAACGTGGTCCACAGGGAGTAAACGTGGACCACAGGGAGTAAACGTGGACCACAGGGAGTAAACGTGGACCACAGGGAGCAAACGTGGACCACAGGGAGCAAACGTAGACCACAGGAAGTAAACGTGGACCACAGGGAGTAAACGTGGACCACAGGGAGTAAACATGGACCACAGGGAGTAAACGTGGACCACAGGGAGTAAACGTGGACCACAGGGAGTAAACGTGGACCACAGGAAGTAAACGTGGACCACAGGGAGTAAACGTGGACCACAGGGTGTAAACGTGGACCACAGGGAGTAAACGTGGACCTCAGGGAGTAAACGTGGTCCACAGGGAGTAAACGTGGACCACAGGGAGTAAACG
>NC_084735.1:3205235-3287735 GCF_033978785.1 Entelurus aequoreus | reverse complement strand
AAGTCAGCACGTTGGGTAAATGGTAAATAAAAAGAGAACACAATGATTTGCTAATCCTTTTCAACTTATATTCAATTGAATAGACTGCAAAGGCAAGATATTTAAAGGCCTACTGAAATGACTTTTTTTTAATTTAAACGGGGATAGCAGATCCATTCTATGTGTCATACTTGATCATTTCGTGATATTGCCATATTTTTGCTGAAAGGATTTAGTAGAGAACATAGACGATAAAGTTCGCAACTTTTGGTCGCCGATAAAAAAAAAAGCCTTGCCTGTACCGGAAGTAGCGTGACGTAGTCAATTGAACATTTACGCAAAGTTCCCTATTGTTTACAGCAGGGGTGTCAAACATACGGCCCGCGGGCCGGATCAGGCCCGCAAACAGGTTTTATCCGGCCCACGGGATGACTTTGCTAAGTATAAAAATAAGCCGAAATTTTGGAATGAAAGAAACAGCTGTTCTAAATGTGTCCACTAGATGTCGCAATAGCAATTCTTTGTATCTTTGTAGAATAAGCTACATATGTAAAAAAGATAAACCACATAATGTTAGTGCACCAGTTGAGGAAAATGAGCAAACTACATAAATAACATCCTGTAATTTGATTTTGATATTATTTTTTTATCTTGATAGATTGAAAATTAACACCAATGAGTTGACTGATGAACGTTAGTTACCACATGATTTATTCAGAATGTATAAATAACGACAAATAAAGATAGAATACTATTACCACAACATGTAGGTGTAAAAAAACAACAACAACAACATTATGACGTGTACATTTTCACAATGTGATTGTTCTATTTTTAAACAAAGAAAACAATCTGAAATTGTCTTTGTTTTTAAGTTATCGTGCCATGGTTTTACCAGTCCGGCCCACTTGGGAGTAGATTTTTCTCCATGGGGCCCCCCATCTAAAATGAGTTTGACACCCCTGGTTTACAGTGATGGCCGCATGAAGTGAGAGAGATTCGGACCGAGAAAGCGACGATTTCCCCATTAATTTGAGCGAGGATGAAAGTTTCGTGGATGAGGAAAGTGAGAGTGAAGGACTAGAGGGCATTGGAAGCGATTCAGATAGGGAAGATACTGTGAGAGGCGGGTGGGACCTGATATTCAGCTGGGAATGACTACAACAGTAAATAAACACAAGACATATATATACTCTATTAACAAAATTAATCCCGCATAAAAACACCTAGGTGTTTGTTATGCTAGCTCCTAGCTACTAGCTCGAGCTAGTTACAGCTCGAGCGGGTAATATGGACAGGATCCCGTCTATATAACCCGCCAATACAATTCAAACACCTGCACAACACACACAATCACTCAGCCCAAAGGACCGTTCACCTAACCCAAGGTTCATAAAGCTTATATATTTAACCAAAGTTACGTACGTGACGCGCACGTACGGGCAAGCGATCAAATGTTTGGAAGCGCGCGGGGGTGACCTGATATTCAGCTGGGAATGACTACAACAGTAAATAAACACAAGACATATATATACTCTATTAGCCACAACACAACCAGGCTTATATTTAATATGACACAAATTAATCCCGCATAACAGAAACCTAGGTGTTTGTTATGCTAGCTACTAGCTCCTAGCTACTAGCTCGAGCTAGTTATAGCAAGCGATCAAATGTTTGGAAGCGTACTCACGGTATCGCGTCTGCGTCTGTTAACAAAGTCAAAGTCCTCCTAGTAAGAGTCTCTGTTGTCCGAGTTCTTCGATCTTGACTGCGTCTTTCGGGAATGTAAACAATGAAACACCGACTGTGTTGTGTTGCTGCTGACTTCCCTCGCAAAATACTCCGCTTCGCACCGACTTTCTTCTTTGCTCGCTCAGCTTCTTTCTCCATAATGCAATGAACAAACTGCAACAGATTCACCAACACAGATGTCCAGAATACTGTGGAATAATGAGATGAAAACAGAGCTAGTTTGTATTGGCTTCAATGTGGGAGCCATACCTGTGTTTCGCTGGCTACGTCACGCGCATACGTCATCCTCCGAAGGAATTTTCAACCGGAAGTTTAGCGGGAAATTTACCGTATTGGCATGTGTTGCAATGTTAAGATTTCATCATTGATATATAAACTATCAGACTGCATGGTCGCTAGTAGTGGCTTTCAGTAGGCCCTTTAAAAGCCTACTGAAATGACATTTTTTTATTTAAACGGGGATAGCAGATCCATTCTATGTGTCCTACTTGATCATTTCGCGATATTGCCATATTTTTGCTGAAAGGATTTAGTCGAGAACATCGACGATAAAGTTCGCAACTTTTTGTCCCTGATAAAAAAAAGCCTTGCCCGTACCGGAAGTAGCGTGACGTAGTCAATTGTTCGCCTCCTCATATTTTCCTATTGTTTCAACGCGGCTGGAGCGATTCGGACCGAGAAAGTGACGATTACCCCATTAATTTGAGCGAGGATGAAAGATTCGTGGATGAGGAACGTTAGAGGGACGGACTAGAGTGCAGTGCAAGACATACCTTTTTTCGCTCTGACCGTAACTTAGGTACAAGCTGGCTCATTGGATTCCACACTCTCTCCTTTTTCTATTGTGGATCACGGATTTGTATTTTAAACCACCTGGGATACTATATCCTCTTGAAAATGAGAGTCGAGAACGCGAAATGGACATTCACAGTGACTTTTATCTCCACGACAATGCATCGGCGAAGCTCTTTAGCATGAGCTAACGTGATAGCATCTGTCTCAAATGCAGATAGAAACAAAATAAATAAACCCCTGACTGGAAGGATAGACAGAAGATCAACAATACTATTAAACCAGGGACATGTAACTCATACTTGCCAACCCTCCTGTTTTTAGCGGGAGAATCCCGATATTCAGCGCCTCTCCCGACAACCTCCCGGCAGAGATTTTCTCCCGACAAACTCCCGGTATTCAGCCGGGGCTGGAGGCCACGCCCCCTCCAGCTCATCGCGGACCTGAGACTGAGTGGGAACGTCCGCTTTCCCACAAAATAAACAGCTTGCCTGCCCAAAGACGTCGTAACATCTAGGGCTTTTATAGAGTGCACAACTGCGCACACAACAAGGAGACGAAGCAGAAGAACGAGGAAATTACAGACATGGCGGCCAAAATGATATACTCATCATGAACGGAGAAGTTAAACAGGACAATACTGCCATTTAATGGATAGCCACTGGAACACTGAAATTCAAGTTTGTTTGTTTTTTTCTATGTAAATAAAATTTAAAAAGATATATATATATGTAGCTAGAATTCACTGAAAGTCAAGTATTTCATACATATATATATATATATATATATATATATATATATATATATATATATATATATATATATATATATATATATATATATATATATATATATATATATATATGAAATATATATGAAATACTCGAGTTGGTGAATTCTAGCTGTAAATAACCACGCCCCCCGCCCCCCCGACCAAGCCCCCCCCCCCGCACCTCCCGATATTGGAGGTCTCAAGGTTGGCAAGTACGATGTAACTACACGGTTAATAATTCTCATCCTGGCAAAGCTTAACAATGCTGTTGCTAACGACGCTGAAGCTAACTTAGCAACTTAGCAACCGGACCTCACAGAGCTATGACAAAAACATTAGCGCTCCACCTACGCCAGCCAGCCCTCATCTGCTCATCAACACCCGCGCTCACCTGCGTTCCAACGATCGACGGCGCGACGAAGGACTTCACCCGATCCCAGATGCGGTTGGCGGCTAGCGTCGGCTAGCGCGTCTGCTATCCAAGTAAGTCCTCCTTGTTGTGTTGCTACAGCCAGCCGCTAATACACCGATCCCACCTACAACTTTCTTCTTTCAAGTCTCCATTGTTCATTAAACAAATTGCAAAAGATTCACCAACGCAGATGTCCAGAATACTGTGGAATTATGAAATGAAAACAGAGCTTTTTTGTATTGGCTTCAATGGGCTACCGATACTTCTGTTTCCCTGGCTACGTCACGCGCATACGTCATCCTCCAAAGGCGTTTTCAAGCGGAAGTTTAGCGGGAAATTTAAAATGTCACTTTATAAGTTAACCCGGCCGTATCGGCATGTGTTGCAATGTTAAGGTTTCATCATTGATATATCAACTATCGCAGTGGTCCCCAACCTTTTTGTAGCTGCGGACCGGTCAACCGTTGAAAATTTGTCTCACGGACCGGTGGGGGGTGGGGTGGGGGGGGTGTATTTAAAAAAATAAAAAAATACATAAATAAATACAATCATGTGTGCTTACAGACTGTATCCCTGCAGACTGTATTGATCTATATTGATATATAATGTATATATTGTGTTTTTTATGTTGATTTCATTAAAAAAAAAAAAAAAAAAAAAAAAAAAAAATTATTTCTTGTGCGGCCCGGTACCAATCGGTCCGCGGACCGGTACCGGGCCACGGCCCGGTGGTTGGGGACCACTGAACTATCGGACTGTGTGGTCGGTAGTAGTGGCTTTCAGTAGGCCTTCAAAGTTCAAACTGGAAAACTTGATTTAAAAAAAAAAAAAAAAAAAAATTTTTTTACATAAATGAATACAATCATGTGTGCTTACAGACTGTATCCCTGCAGACTGTATTGATCTATATTGATATATAATGTATATATTGTGTTTTTTATGTTGATTTCATAAAAAAGAAAAACATTTTTTTAATTTATTTATTTATTTTTTTTAAATTTCTTGTGCGGACCGATATTGATGTATATTGATATATAATGTATATATTGTGTTTTTTATGTTGATTTCATAAAAAAGAAAAACATTTTTTTAATTAATTTATTTTTTTTTTTTTAATTTCTTGTGCGGACCGGTAAAGTGGTCCCCAACCGGTGGTTGGGGACCACTGAACTATCGGACTGCGTGGTCGGTAGTAGTGGCTTTCAGTAGGCTTTTAAAGTTCAAACTGGAAAACTTGATTTATAAAAAAAAAAAAGAAAAAAAAAAAAAGGCTTTTTTTGCAAATATTAGCTCATTCGGAATGTGACGCCTGCAACATGTTTCAAAAAAAGCTGGCACATTCTGTCTCTGACACGTGCACAATATGGGAAGCCCTTAAGTGTGGTGTAAGAGGAGAACTTCTTAGGATTGCAAAGCTTTAAGAATAAAAAAAAAACAACGTGCTGAAGAAAATGAATTATTGAATGGAATCAAACAACTGCAGGACACATTGTCCAAACCGTACAATCAGGAAACATGGACCAAACTTTGCAAACAACAAATGGAATATGACAATATAACAAAGCAGGAGGTTGAATATAAAATTAATAGGGCAAAATTAAAGTTTCATGAATACGGCGAGCGAGCTGGAAAGATTAAAGAAGCAGATGACTAGAAATCATCAGAGGTGGCTACAGTAGCCAGAGATTGTACTCTGTCAGGTTCAAGCACTGACGACATCCATTAATCAGACAAGAAGCAAGGAATCCATCAGAGACAGAGTTCAATTTAGCTCATGAGGAGAACGCATGGAGCTGAACACTTCTCTCGCCCTACGCTCTAAGGTGCAGCTCCTGCGTCGCTCTATTTATTCAGGAGTTCCGCAGTCAACAACACTCAGGCCGCCTCTAAAAGGAGTGGTCACATGTACAAACCCCGTTTCCATATGAGTTGGGAAATGGTGTTCGATGTAAATATCGACGGAATGCAATGATTTGCAAATCATTTTCAAGCCATATTCAGTTGAATATGCTACAAAGACAACATATGTGATGTTCAAACTCATAAACATTTTTTTTTTTTGTGCAAATAATCATTAACTTTAAAATTTGATGGCAGCAACACGTGACAAAGAAGTTGGGAAAGGTGGCAATAAATACTAGAGATGTCCGATAATATCGCTCTGCCGATATTATCGGACGATAAATGCGTTAAAATGTAATATCGGAAATTATCGGTATCGGTTTTTTTAGTATCAGTATCGTATTTTTTTTATTTTTTTTTATTTTTTATTTTTTATTAAATCCACATAAAAACACAAGATACACTTACAATTAGTGCACCAACCCAAAAAACCTTTCTGTTATCAATATTCTGGTTCCTACATTATATATCAATATATATCAATACAGTCTGCAAGGGATACAGTCCGTAAGCACACATGATTGTGCGTGCTGCTGCTCCACTAATAGTACTAACCTTTAACACTTCATTTTACTCATTTTCATTAATTACTAGTTTCTATGTAACTGTTTTTATATTGTTTTACTTTCTTTTTTATTCAAGAAAATGTTTTTAATTTATTTATCTTATTTTATTTGATTCATTTTTTTAAAAAAAAGTACCTTATCTTCACCATACCTGGTTGTCCAAATTAGGCATAATAACGTGTTAATTCCACGACTGTATATATCGGTTGATATCGGTATCGGTAATTACAGAGTTGGACAATATCGGCATATCGGATATCGGCAAAAAGCCATTATCGGACATCCCTAATAAATACTGATAAAGTTGAGGAATGCTCGTCAAAGACTTATTCGGAACATCCCACAGGTGAGCAGGCAAATTGGGAACAGGTGGGCGCCATGATTGGGTATAAAAGTAGATTCCATGCAATGCTCAGTCATTCACTTTGTCAACAAATGCGTGAGCAAATTCTTGAACGGTTTAAGAAAAACCTTTCTCAAGCAGCTATTGCAAGGAATTTAGGGATTTCACCATCTACGCTCCGTAATATCATCAAAGAGAATGTGGAGAAATGACTGCACGTAAGCAGCTAAGCCCGTGACCTTCCATCCCTCAGGCGGTACTGCATCAACAAGCCACATCGCTGTGTAAAGGATATCACCACATGGGCTCAGGAACACTTCAGAAACCCACCGTCAGTAACTACAGTCGGTCGCTACGTCTGTAAGTGCAAGTTAAAACTCTCCTATGCAAGGCGAAAGCCGTTTATCAACAACACCCAGAAACGTCACCGGCTTCGCTGGGCCCGAGCTCATCGAAGATGGACTGATGCAAAGTGGAAAAGTGTTCCTAATCTGACGAGTCCACATTTCAAATTGTTTTTTTTGAGACTGTGGACTCCCGCCTCCTGGTGGTAGAGGGCGCTAGTGATCCTTCTCGCGACTTCCGGTACTGCAGAAGAAGTGACAACACGCAGCAACAGATTTTTTTTTTTTTTTCCTCTCGCCTGAACTTTTAACACGGAGGATTACATACCGGTATCTAAAATAAAACCGTTTTCTAAACTGGACTTTCAATGGAAGCAGGAGGTAATAATTAAAGGAATATCTCCATCGAGACTTTTAAAACTGAAGAAAGAAAATAAGGAAGACTTCTATAAACAAGTTATCGATGCTTTTGGTCAGAAGGAGCTGCAAATGGACTCCATTTATAAGTACAGGTAAGACCATAATAATGTTTTTTTTTAATTAAATGTGATTTTCATGATGGTATGCTTACATCACACTCAAAGCGCACGCCTAAATTTACCGCATTCCTTTTGGTAAACGCCGGAGTGAGAATGAAAATAATTAGCGCATGCACGGCCATCCCGCAGGCTTCCGGTAAACGCCGGAGTGACAGGAGGTTTTAAATGAATTAGCGCCCCTGAAACACGGTATCTTGTCTTTGCAGTCTTATCAATTGAATATAAGTTGAAAAGGATTTGCAAATCATTGTATTCTGTTTTTATTTACCATTTACACAACGTGACAACTTCACTGCTTTTGGGGTTTTGTAATACTTGACCTGACACATGAAACGTGACGAATTGTGGGCTTTCGCCGTCTACTTTAGCAAAGTGTTGAACAGCTTAAAATGCGTTTCGTGGGCAACACCGACTTCAAACCACAGCGTCAGTTACCGGGTAGAGTGTCACTTTCCATTGCAGACTGAGACCCTTCTGGGTCACCCCCCCCCCCCCCCCCCCCCCCACGGGGACCAAACTTGAGGGTTTAGGTTTTGAAAACGAAAAAATATGCTTTTGTTTTTCAGTGTGTAAATACCCCTGGTCTGTAGGGTGAAGAGCACTCTCCTGTTTGGGGGACAAGGTGCAAGATCCTCCACCCGTGACAGGAGCCCGCACTGCACCGTGCACCGAGAGACACGTACACACCTTTCATTAACTCGGTTCGCCTTCAGAGTGATGGCATGTGACTTTTGGCCCCCGGGCAGTTGTGTTAATCACACTGAAAGGTTGTGCGGAATTGATTTTTTTTACACGCGTGGTCGCTTCATGTTGCAATAAATCACGCCGGCTCTTTTCTTTCCTGGAGATTTGATGCAATGTGGACATGAAGTCATGGACGTTTGGGATATTTCTCCCTTCGTCACACCTTTTTCACAGACTTTGGCAACATCTTTCGCTTCGGCAACCCTCAGACAGTCACCACACGATCCTAGACAGAATCGGGTCGGGGTCCAGTGGCATGGAGTCCAAGACGACTGGGGGACCCTTCTCTCCTCCACCATCGCAGCCGGGGCGCATTCCGATGCGCATTCCGATGCGCCCTCATCTTTGCGTCCTGACTGGGAGTGCCTCCTCGCACCTGCAGACAATCTGCAATCTGCGCACCGGCCCGTGATGAGCGAGCTGCCTTCATAAGCCGGCACAACCTGCCACCCCGGGCCGGAATATAACCTTTTGTTCGCGTACAGTAAGCCACGTCCCGCTTGGTCCCCTTCGTCGCCTTGAAAGTGAGCTTTTCCCTGGATCTCCCTCTGGACTCTGACTCCCCCCCCCCCCTTGCTTTGGACTCGGACCTGTAGACTTCTCTCTCCCCAGGACTTCCTCGTCTCGGACCTGTAGACTTCTCTCTCCCCAGGACTTCCTCGTCTCTCATTCAACATTTACGGTAACACTCAACCGCTAATCTACACACATAGTCTTACACCATACACACTCTTGGATTTTGTCACACTCCATTTCCTTAGTTAGTATATTTAGTATTGTTTGATTATTATATATATATATATGGTCTATATATATAATAAATCTTTGAACATTACTTCCCCCTGGTGTCTGTTGCCGTCATCTCCCTCTGCAAACCACAACAGGTCCAGTGTTTCCCATAAACTGCCAAGATACCTGTGCCGTTGGGGGCGTGGCTATGGGCGTGGTCACCATGACATCATCGAGTAATTTGCATAATTTACTACAGTGATTTGATTTTCTCTAAAAAGGCTCAAAAAATGTATACTTACTAATTAATAATAACAGTTTTGTTTTAAACGTCCATCCATTTTACAATATAATTACAACACTTTATGTACATATTTATATGCAGATTTGAACAATAAGTTATTCACTGAAATATATTTATTAATTGTGGTTCTTACAAAAAAATATATCTTATAAAATATAAAAGCTAAAATGTCTCTTAAAGCTCTGCCCCTTTAATTAGTGCATACTAAATAATTTAACTTTAGCCTACTACTACAAGCATATTATTTACCAGCAACATAAAGTGAAACAGAGGCAGAGGTGTCCTGCCACAGTCAGTAACAAATAAACAGAAAACAGTAGTGGTCAAATACAAATAAGGCAACAAGAGAAGTATCCTACACTTCTCTTTTGTAAAGTAAATGTGAACAGCCGATACGGGCATCTACATCAACTATATGATTTGCCTGAGAAGCTGAAAAGGACAAAAAAAAAAATATATATATTTTTTTTATTTGTGGCGGACGTAATTCTTTCGTGGCGGGCCGCCACAAATAAATGAATGTGTGGGAAACCCTGAGGTAGTTCTTAAGTCAGTGGTTCTTAACTTGTTGGAGGTACCGAACCCCACCAGTTTCAAATGCGTATTCACCGAACCCTTCTTTAGTGAAAAATACAATGTTTATTTTTTCAAAATCAAGACAAAATTCTACGTTTTTTTTACTGGTGCACAAAATGAACCGTGCATGAACATCACCTTGTTCAAAGAACAAAACATAAATAAAGGTTTATATAAAAATAAAAATAATAATAATAATAATAATAATAATAAAAAAATTGCCTCTGCGATGCGCATAGCATAGATCCAACGAATCAATGACTAAGTTAATCGGCAACTATTTTTATAATCGATTTTAATCGATTTAAGCGATTAGTTGTTGCAGCCCTAATATATATATATATATATATATATATATATATATATATATTAGGGCCTAATATATATATATATATATATATATATATATATATATATATATATATATATATATATATATATATATATATATATATATATATATATATATATATATATATATATATATTAGGGCTGGGAATCTTTGGGTGTCCCACGATTCGATTCAGAATCGATTCTTGGGGTCACGATTCGAATAAATATTTATATATAGCCCTAATATATATATATATATATATATATATATATATATATATATATATATATATATATATATATATATATAATATATAATATATATATATATATATATATATATATATATATATATATATATATATATATATATATATATATATATATATATATATATATATATATGTATATATATATATATATATATATATATATATATATATATATATATATATATATATATATATATATATATATATATATATATATACAGTACCGTTCAAAAGTTTGGGGTCACATGTAAATGTCCTTATTTTAGAAGGAAAAGCACTGTACTTTTCAATGAAGATAACTTTAAACTAGTCTTAACTTTACAGAAATACACTCTATACATTGCTAATGTGCTAAATGACTATTCTAGCTGCAAATGTCTGCTTTTTGGTGCAATATCTACATAGGTGTATAGAGGCCCATTTCCAGAAACTATCACTCCAGTGTTCTAATGGTACAATGTGTTTGCTCATTGGCTCAGAAGGCTAATTGATGATTAGAAAACCCTTGTGCAATCATGTTCACACATCTGAAAACACTTTAGCTCGTTACAGAAGCTACAAAACTGACCTTCCTTTGAGCAGATTGAGTTTCTGGAGCATCACATTTGTGGGGTCAATTAAACGCTCAAAATGGCCAGAAAAAGAGAACTTTCATCTGAAACTCCACAGTCTATTCTTCTTCTTTCAATGTGACCCCAAACTTTTGAACGGTAGTATATATATATATATATATATATGTATATATATATATATATATATAATATATATTATATATATATTATATATATATATATATATATATATATATATATATATATATATATATATATATATATATATATATATATATATATATATTAGGGCTGCAACTAACAATTAATTTGATAATCGATTAATCTGTCGATTATTACTTCGATTAATCGATTAATAATCGGATAAAAGAGACAAACTACATTTCTATTCTTTCCAGTATTTTATTGAAAAAAAAACAGCATACTGGCACCATACGTATTTTGATTATTGTTTCTCAGCTGTTTGTACATGTTGCAGTTTATAAATAAAGGTTTGTATAAAAAAAAATATATATATAATAATAATAATAATAATTTAAAAAAAAATGCCTCTGCGCATGCGCATAGCATAAATCCAACGAATCGATGACTTAATTAATCGCCAACTATTTTTATAATCGATTTTAATCGATTTAAGCGATTAGTTGTTGCAGCCCTAACATACAGGTATATATATATATATATATATATACACAGTGTATATATATATATATATATATATATATATATATATATATATATTAGGGCTGCAACTAAAAATTAATTTTATAATCGATTAATCTGTCGATTATTACTTCGATTAATCGATTAATAATCGGATAAAAGAGACAAACTACATTTCTATCCTTTCCAGTATTTTATTGAAGAAGAAAAAAGCATACAGGCACCATAATTATTTTGAGTATTGTTTCTCAGCTGTTTGTACATGTTGCAGTTTATAAATAAAGGTTTATAAAAAAAAAAATTAACTAAAAAATGGCCTCTGCGCATGCGCATAGCATAGATCCAACGAACTGATGACTGAATTAATCGCCAACTATTTTTATAATCGATTTTAATCGATTAGTTGTTGCATATATATATATATATATATATATATACACCTCAAGCTTTCACTGCAATTTAACTTTGATGGTTGTAGTTTTTTTCAAATTTATATATATATTTTTCAATTATACAATTATTAGCTTACGCTACTGTTTTAGAATTATGACTCGGCTTTTACTGTTTTTTTTAGTGAAATGATGCGTGTTTCCATTACTGCTATGCACATCTGCTGATGTATTTGAAGATAAAACGAGTGTGTGTGTGTGAGTGTGTGTGTACTGATTATGAGTTGTTATTGCGTAGGATTCCAAGAGCAGCTTTTACGGGAGAATCAAATCAAATTGCAACAAAAACGTCGTCTGAAGGCTTTTCTTGACAAACTGCTGTTTGTCCTTAAGGCCAGCGAGACGTTCGGAGAAAATCATAATACACTCACACAACTCTGACGGATTCGCAACTCCATCATCTAACAAACCTCCTTAATGCATTTTTCTTTTTAACCTTCAACAAGCACTTTAGGGCTGAATACAGAAGCGCTGAAAAGCCAAGGTAACGTCTTTCAATAAAAAAAAAAAGGCCTTCCATATGAAGATGTTTTCATGTACTTATTGGGAAATATAAAAAGGTTAAACTACTGGAACCTCGTTTCAACGTTTGTGGTTTTATCATCCCACTTTGAGCGTGGATGCGAACAAATAAACAACATGTAGGACACAAACACACAACTATTGGCTCTAATTTCTCTGGTAACAAAAACAACAAAAGTGAAGTGAATTATATTTATATTGCGCTTTTCTGTAGAGACTCAAAGCGCTTTACATAGTGACATCTATTAAACAAGACAAGAAGCAAAGAATCAAACAGAGACAGAATTCAATTTGGCTCAATATTGAGGAGAGTCGCCTGGACGCTGTGCCCTTGTACAATCTCCGGCACGCTCTGGGCGAAAGATTGTACCCCTCCTTCTTTATTTGACTTTTCTCCGACCACATGCTGCTTTCAGAGGGAAGTGGGTCGTAAACAGCGTTGCCTTTGGTTACAGAACAGCTCAAAAGAAAAGGTCGTAAAAACGCTTCACAGAAAAGGTCGTGAACGAGTTCAAAAAGAGGTTCGCCTGGAGGGGATTCTGGTCCTGCTTCCTCTACGCTTTTATAGTCCTTGGGTCAGACAATATCTTTCTGATTGATTGTAATACTTGAAAGAAACAGGAACACCTTCATCTTGCTTCCCCCCTACACAGCGGAGTTTTACGAGCCTTACTCTTACTCCAAGTTTTTGTGATAACTTAGAAACACCTAATCTAACAACCGGTGTGGGTGGCACTGGGAGCAGGTGGGTAAGGTGTCTCGCCCAAGGACACGACGGCAGTGACTAGGATGGCGGAGGCGGGGATCGAACCTGGAACCCTCAAGTTGCTGGCACGGCCACTCTACCAACCGAGCTATACCGCCCCTAATCACCAGTCGCCTCTATTAGCAGCAGCCGGAGCGAGACACGAATCGTTAGGTGCCCAAAGACTCACACCTCTAAACGTTGCTGTCGACATTCGTATCGATCCGCCCACCCCCCCCGTTTACGTTTGACACCTCTCGCTTAGCGGTTAGCACGGGTTCTTGTATCCTCCCACAGTGCCATTTTTCTCAAAGGTGATAAAGACAACGAAGGCACCGTGCGTTTTTTTATGTATTATTTCACCATTTTGGACCGGCCTGGAGACGAAGAGTGGAGGAGAACGTCTGCGCTCGAGTTAACTTTCAGTTTCGATTCCTGCCATTATTTGGACTTACCCTTGTTATGTAGGACAAACTGATGTCACCATCTTATCATTTTTTAGACCGCCTCAGAACTAAAGAAGAATAATCCCAGTGATTATAAACGAGAAATTCCACTCCATCCGACCACGGCGTTTCCCAGCATGCATCTGCTTGTCGCCGGGCGGCAGAACGACAAAGGGAGAAAAACAATCATGGCGCGAGTAATGACAATGACAACAATGGACTTCCCGCACGTTTGGGCGGTGTGCCGACGTCTCCATGAGCTGAAGAAAGACGGCGAGACAGCAGGGGGTCCGCTGGCATCACACGAGGAGACGGCCTCGCCACCGCATTGGCGTTCACGACGACACGCGTGGCGGGAGTCTGGTTTCCATTAAAACACCCACGCAGTAAAAGGAAAACATGGCTGAAAAAAGGTTTAAAAACACGCTGTCAAGTTCAAACACCGAACCATCTATTAAACAAGACAAGAAGCAAGGAATCAAACAGTGACAGGATTCAATTTAGCTCACGAGGAGAGCGCGTGTGGACCCGCACCCTCCGTCAGTGTCACGCCACCGCGCTGAGGAAAGGGTTCCGCACGCCTCCTCATTTATTTGGGCATTTCCTGATTACATATTAGCTGCTTCTAAGGGAGGGGGGTCATAAACAGCTGCTGCACTGGGTCATAAACAGTTCAAACAAAAAGGTGCTTGGAGCGGCGTCAGGTTTGCCTCCTCTCTGCTCGTAGATTTCGGGTCCATGCTACCTTAATAAGAGGCTATGTTAATAAGATGCTGCAAGGATGCTATGCTAATAAGATGCTACAAGGATGCTGCGTCAACATTGACATTCATGCATTATTCACTATATGAAATACGCCTAGAGGACAAAAATGAAGGCAAAATGTGGCACCTTCATGAGAGTTCTTCCAAGGTTGTCATTAACATGTTGGCGAAGGCGGCAGTGCCACTGAGGTCCGTGAAGAGCGGACATGCAGACGTACGCACGCGACACTGCTATCACAACAACTAAGTATTAGATGGTGTGCCTAATCAAGTGTCCTGTATGCAAAGTGGCAATCGGGACAAAAGTCGTTTGTCCGCTTGAGGAGTTTGTCAAATCGGCGGAGTCAGAAAATTGCTGGGCTGTCCTCAGAGTTTAGATCATCATGGAAATATCATCAGAAGTGGAAGTGTTGTGTCGGCAGACGTGATGTGGGCACGCCAAGAAGAAGAACAACAACAAGAAGGAAGGAGAAGAAGGAAGAAGGAAGAAGAAGAGAGAAGAAAGAAGAAGGAAGAAGAAAATAGAGGAGAAGGAAGAAGGAAGAAGGAAGAAGAAGAGAGAAGAAGGAAGAAGAAAGAAGGAAGAAGAGAAAAGAAGAAGAGATAAGAAGGAAGAAGAAGAGAGAAGAAAGAAGAATAAAGAAGGAAGAAGAGAAAAGAAGAAGAGATACGAAGGAAGAAGAAGGAGGAAGAAGCGAGAAGAAGGAAGAAGAAGAGAGAAGAAGGAAGAAGAAGAAGAAGGAAGAAAGAAGAAGGAAGAGAAGAAGGAAGAAGAAATAAGGAAGAAGAGAGAAGAAGGAAGATGAAAAGAGAAGAAGGAAGAAGAAAAAGAAGGAAGAGAGAAGAAAGAAGAAGGAAGAAGAAAGAAGGAAGAAGAGAGAAGAAGGAAGAAGGAAGAAGAAGGGAGAAGAAGGAAGAAGAAAAAAAGAAGAAGAGAGAAGAAGGAAGAAGGAAGAAAAAAAGAAGAAGGAAGAAGAAAAGAGAGAAGAAGGAAGAAGGAAGAAGAAAGAAAGAAGAAGAGAGAAGAAGGAAGAAGGAAGAAGAAAAAAGAAGAAGGAAGAAGAAAAGAGAGAAGAAGGAAGAAGAAGAGAGAAGATGGAAGAAGAGGAAGAAGGAAGAAAGAACAAGAAAGAGAAGAAGGAAGAAGAAAGACGGAAGAAGAGAGAAGAAGGAAGAAGAAAAGAGAGAAGAATGAAGAAGAAGAGAGAAGAAGAAGAAGTAAGAAAGAAGAAGAAAATATAAGAAGGAAGAAGAAAGAAGGAAGACGAGAGGAGAAGGAAGAAGAAAAGAGAGAAGAAGGAAGAAAGAAGAAGAAAGAGAAGAAGGAAGAAGAAAGACGGAAGAAGAGAGAAGAAGGAAGAAGAAAAGACAGAAGAAGGAAGAAGAAGAGAGAAGAAGAAGAAGTAAGAAAGAAGAAGAAAATATAAGAAGGAAGAAGAAAGAAGGAAGACGAGAGAAGAAGGAAGAAGAAAGAAGGAAGAAGAGAAGAGAAGAAAAGAAGAGATAAGAAGGAAGAAAAGGAGAGAAGAAGGAAGAAGAAGAGAGATGAAGGAAGAAGAAAGAAGCAGAGAGAATAAGGAAGAAGAAGAAGAGGAAGAAAAGAAGAGAGAGAATAAGGAAGAAGAAGAAGAAGAAGGAAGAAAAGAAGAAAGACAAGAAGGAAGAATAAAGAAGGAAGAAGATAGAAGAAGGAAGAAGAAAAGAGAGAAGAAGGAAGAAGGAAGAAAAAGAGAGAAGAAGGAAGAAGAAGAAGAAGAAGGAAGAAAGAAGAAGGAAGAAGGAAGAAGAAGAGAGAAGAAAGAAGAAGAAGAAGAAGAAGAAAATATAAGAAGGAAGAAGAAAGAAGGAAGACGAGAGAAGAAGGAAGAAGAAAGAAGGAAGAAGAGAAGAGAAGAAAAGAAGAGATAAGAAGGAAGAAAAGGAGAGAAGAAGGAAGAAGAAGAGAGATGAAGGAAGAAGAAAGAAGCAGAGAGAATAAGGAAGAAGAAGAAGGAAGAAAAGAAGAGAGAGAATAAGGAAGAAGAAGAAGAAGGAAGAAAAGAAGAAAGACAAGAAGGAAGAATAAAGAAGGAAGAAGATAGAAGAAGGAAGAAGAAAAGAGAGAAGAAGGAAGAAGAAGAAGAAGAAGGAAGAAAGAAGAAGGAAGACAAGAGAAGAAGGAAGAAGGAAGAAGAAGAGAGAAGAAAGAAGAAGAAAAAGAAGAAGAAGAAGAAGAAGGAAGAAGAAGAAGAAGGAAGAAGAAGAAGGAAGAAGAAGAAAGAAGGAAGAAGAGAGAAGCAGAGAGTGCAGTGTGGAACAGTTCGAATCGGGTGAGAAACGTGGGAATTGTGCAAGTTCGAAAAATGGCCCATTCATTTTCAATGGAAAAATGTCCCGGAAAACCGGGAATTTTTGAAAATATTGTTACTATTGCATTTGTCCGATATCATATGAATGGGTTGGTGTTGGATTTTTTTGAATCCGTAGAAAGTCCGTGGAAAATCCGTAGAAAATCCGTGGAAAATCCGTAGAAAATCCGTGGAAAATCCTTGGAAAATCCTTGGAAAGTCCTTGGAAAATCCGTGGAAAATCCGTGGAAAATCCGTAGAAAATCCGTACAAAATCCATGGAAAATGCGTGGAAAATCCGTGGAAAATACGTAGAAAATCCATAGAAAATCAGTGGAAAATCAGTGGAAAATCTGTAGAAAATCAGTGGAAAATCCGTGGAAAATCCATAGAAAATCCGTGGAAAATCCTTGGAAAATCCTTGGAAAATCCGTGGGAAATCCGTGGGAAATCCGTGGAAAATCCGTAGAAAATGCGTGGAAAATGCGTGGAAAATGCGTGGAAAATCCGTGGAAAATCCGTGGAAAATCCGTGGAAAATCCGTAGAAAATCCGTGGAAAATCCGTGGAAAATCCGTGGAAAATCCGTGGAAAATCCGTAGAAAATCCGTAGAAAATCCGTATTGAAAAATGTCGTGTTTTAGACTTGCAATACTGCTTGATTGTTATTTCTTTGTGTTCCTCATTTTGACCTTTGTAGCTGTATGTAGAAATAGCGCCTCTGAAGCGGCAGCTGGTTGCAACCAGGGGCGGATTAAGAAATTTTGGCCCCCTGGGCCTGACATGGTCTTGGCCCCTCAACCCCCCGCGCGTGTGGGCGCACACACACGCACGCACTATGCAAGAAATACTGTATACTGTGAACAGACATGCACACTGTACTGTACAGAAGAGTGCACATACTGCACACACACTATTAGGTATACCACACAGACACTGACAAGCACAGGTTTCACACAGACACAGGGGGAGGGGATAAATGGCCTAAAAATAAACATTTTTGAAAATGATTACGCCCACTTCAGTGATGGTGCATTGGGTCATTTGAGAGATATTATGTATTGGAAGTTGGTAGCTATCATGAAATAAACCCCCCAACCCACCCAAAAAACTAAATCGGACATGATTTTTGCCCCCTTTTCCTCCCTTCTATCATTAAAAATAAAATAATATCTTAGGAAAACACATTGGCATAACGGCAGCTGTGCAGCAAATTGAGGCTCAAAGTCTGTATCTATTTGTGGTTAAGCTTGAGGAGAAGGAGAAAGGTAAAATGATAACATGCATCGGAGAGCACCACAAAGAAAGGTGTAGGCCAGTTCATGGTACAAGGGCTGCATGCAGGTCAAGATAGCCCATTTCCAAGAATGCTATAGTGGCTGGACAGGCACTGGACATGTCCTGAACTCAGTGTCAGACGTGGCTGCCGAATACTTGGATGAAGTGAAGCAGCTGACAGATCTCATGCTGCCCCATCTGAAGACTGTCCTGGCCAGGCAGAGGATGGATGAGGAGACCTTCCCAATGGACCCTGTCAGTGAACAGGCTAGTAACATTGATGGCACCCCTGTGCACAACATTGGGATGGAGAGACAATGTGGCAAGGTGGACTACAAACTGAAGAAGTTGGGCACACTGAACGCAGTCAATAGGTCAATAATTTTACAGAAGAGCCAGGAGCTTCAGAGGTTTCAAGGCAGCAGCACAAGCAAAAAGGGAGGTTGAACTCAACTGGAGTAAATTCATGAAGGCAAAATTTGAAAGTAGGGCAGATGAGAAACAAGAGATGGCTCAAAGAAAGGAGAGTAAGAGACTAGACATGCTGGACACACTGAAATCTTTTGATGGCCCCTTCACGATAGTGGGGAAGTTGAAAGTTCCTTGTGGATGAAAGTCTGCACAAGAATGCAAAGCTGCAGAGAATGAAGCTTGAGGTTCAGTTTGCCAGAGAAAGCACCAAGCTTCTGCCTAAAGTCAATCCTATCTTCACAATCCAGGTGACACTTCCAGAAATGGCAAAAGTGCAATTCTCCAAGTCATAATGGATACTTAGAATTTTATGGTGGTGGTAAGTATTCATGAAAACAGGTAGCCTAACATTAGTGAATGGGTGAATTCTGGAAATAACCTAAAAATCTTACACAGTGCACCTTTAAGCAAGGGGTTTCTTTCGTGCTTTCAATTTTGCAAAATCATCCACCACATCATTGAAGTCCAACTCTCTTGTCAGCTCACTCTCAATTGCCATTAGAGATAACGCATTTAATCTTTTCTGAGTCATTCTTGTGCGCAGCTCATTTTTTACTCTTGACAAAAGAGAGAATGAGCGTTCTCCCTCACAGTTACTGACCGGTAGAGTGAGAAAAATCTGTAGCGCAATGTATGTATTAGGAAACGTAGGCTGTAGTCCAAAATGTATTATTGTTTTGAGCAGTCCTGAAGGGGTCCTCTCCTCATCAGTGTTGTTGAGCTGTATAAAAGATTTGAACTGTATAAGCTCCTGTCCAAGACTTTCATTGAGGTCAGATGGGTATGATTCAGTGAGAATCTTGGCCTTGTGAAGGACTGAAGCATTGGACTCTGTATCCAAAGAGAAAAGGACACTGAACAAATTGTTCAGATGTTTGTAGGCCTCCAGACGGTGATTAAGGCTTGAACTCAGTTGATCAATAGAGGCAATAAATGTCTCTATTTGAAACAGTTGCCTTCCCTCAAGCACAACATCTGGGGATGCTGATTCATCAGCAAACTTTTTACGTTTCCTCGTCCGTTCAGCCCTGTAAGATGGGGTGCCACCCAACATGTTTAAGGCTTTCTGCTCAAAATGATCAAATAGATCTCTTTGGGAGAGAACAAAGGTGCGCAGAGATTCCAGCAATCTAACTGCTGTACCAAGGTCCATGTCTGCTTTTTGAAGTTGCAGACTTGTGGCCTGAAATCTGGACAGAACAGTGTCCCAAAAGCCTGCCATGAAGGCCATCTCAAGTGAATCCAGCTTCCGCACTAGACTGTCAGCTTCAGTTCGTGTGTCTCGTTTCTCTGTGTCATCAGTGGAAATAACCTGTAGTGCTGCTTTTATTTTACTGTAGTTCTGCCACAGTGCTTTGGTAGATTCTGCACGGCAACTCCAACGCGTGTTGGATAAAGCTTTAAGTGTGAGATCTATGTTGGAATTGCCAAATACCCTGTCCCATCGGTGTGTGGATGCAGTTGTGAAGTTGTAAATAGACTGAATCAAGTCAAAATACTTAGAGACTTCATTTCCACATCTGGCAATGCTGTTGACTCCCACCAAATTCAAAGAGTGAGCTGCACATGGAATATAGTGTATTAATGGGTTGCTTTTCTTTAAGTGAGCCTGCAACCCATTATACCTCCCTGACATGTTGCTGGCATTATCATAAGCCTGCCCCCTGCAATTTGACAGCTCTAACCCTAGATTTTCCAACACAGACATGACACAGTTAGCCAAACTTTCACCTGTATGGCTAGTAATGGGCTCAAAACCCACAAAGCGTTCAACAACACTGCCCTCTTTGCTAACAAAACGGAATATGAATGTCAATTGGTCCACATGAGATAAATCTGGGGTTGAATCCACAATGATAGAGTAGTATTTGCTTGCTTGCAGTTCATCTGCTATAGCCTGTTTGGTTTTTGCACCCATCAATTCAATGAATTCCTCACAAATGGTGGAGGACAGATATGAGGTATTACCTCGACCCATCTGCCCAAACTTTCTGATGTGATCCTTTAGAAAGGGATCAAATTCAGCCAGGACCTCCAGAATACCAAGGTAGTTCCCATTGAGAGGAGACCCTAACGATTCATTTTTACCCCTAAATGCAAGGCCCCTTTCTGCAAGGAATTTAATGACTGCAACAACTCTTTGTAACACCTGCCTCCAATAGCTGCTCTCTGCCTGAAACTGTTTGAACAGGTCTGCATCAACTGTGGCACCTTTGGCGCGGTTCAAGACTGCTTGCATGCAGGTTATGTGCTCAGCACTTCGCTCATGTTCACCAAATCTTTCTGAGTGTTTCCAATCACAATAGCCTGTCACAAAAGAATGCGTTTTTGGGGAAAACAGTTTGCATGCAAAGCAGTAAACATTACCAGTAGAGGGAGAGTACATCAGCCACTCTCTTTGTACTCGTTGTCCATTGGGCAAGTGTGAAGTAAAATGTTCATTGTTTAGGCATCGGGTTTTGCCTCCTAGCCCACTGTTCCTCACAGAAGCTGGATAATGGCTGTGACGGTTGTGAAATGATTTTGCACCTCTTTGAATAAGAACTTCCTTCATTGACTCAGTGAGGGTCTCAGCCCATTTAGCGGGATCACTAGGTAGAGTTGTCACTGTAGATGGTGTTGAAGAAAGATTCAGCTCATTTTCTATGCTGTCCAGAGGTGCAGTGACCTCACATTCATCCGAGCAACTGGCTACTGCTGAATTGGTTGAATCATAAGCATCAGAAGCATTTGGTTCAGTGTCTACACTTGTAGTGGTCTCAGGATCTTGGGAGCTACATGCTAGCTCAGGTGCATTGCTAACCTTAGCTGAATTTGCAGTAGCATTTATAGAATTGCTTTCAGCAGATGTCTTTGTACTGAAGAAGCTGGAGATATTTGGAACACTCTCAAGTAAAACTGATTCCTTTTTTTTCTTTTCTTGCTGAATTTTTTTTCTAGCTCCTCCACTTAAACGTTTATGATCCATATTTCCCTTCTTTCTTTGCACATTGGCTCTTTGCCTATCACAACAGATAAACCAACTATGTGTGTGTGTGTGTGTGTGTGTGTGTGTGTGTGTGTGTGTGTGTGAGTTTGTTTGTGTGTTTATGATCGGTGCTGCTTCCTTCAAGTGTGTGAGGTGATTTAGAAAACTAGCAACCCAGCATCAACACTCCAAAGCAGAGAATAACAGCTTACTAGCATAGACAATTGAGAGCAGAGAATCAACTGATTCGTCTGATAGACAGCAGGAGAGCAGAGTGGTCAGTGATGATCGAATCAAGAAAATGTCTAAATGGCAAGGGAACAGACTGATTTGTACTGAGGAGAAAGAGAGAGAGAGCCAATTACAGTGAAATATATTCCAAAAGAGCCAAGTGACTAGCTGAAGGCAGGGACAAATGCCTTGGAGTGACCAACAAGAGTGCAAAGTACCAAATGGCAAAATGTGGAAAGACCAACAGGCAGATCTGCTTTTACCTCTTATCTTCACAACCAAAAAGTTGCTAAATGATGTTTTCAGTCGCTAGCCAGGTATGGCCAAAAGACGCGAAATCTAGCGGCAAAGTCGGTCAATCACACTGACAGTGAAACAAATATTTTGAAAAGATAATAATTGTACACCTTTGTGCACTTTAGTCTTCTATCTAAATATTTTCACAAAGGACACCAAGGCAGCTTGCTAGCTATGATGGGAGCAACAATGTCTGATAGACAGCAGGAGAGCAGAGTGGTCAGTGATGATCCAATCAAGAAAATGTCTAAATGGCAAGGGAACAGACTGATTTGTACTGAGGAGAAAGAGAGAGCCAAGTACAGTTAAATATATTCCAGAGCCAAGTGACTAACTGAAGGCAAAGACAACAGCCAGATACCTTAGCAGAGACCAACAAGAATTCAAAGTACCTAATAGCAAGATGGCGAGACCAACACAATAAATTGTATTAGGATTTAATTTATTAACGTTAATCTTAACAGCCAAAAAGTTGCTAAATAATGTTTGTAGTCGCTAGCCAGGTATGCCCAAAACAAGAGTCGCTAAACCTAGCAGCAAAGTTGCTTAATTGCAACACACTCTAGGATTCAGGGGAATTAAGGATAATAAAGATATTAATTGTACAACTTTTTGTACTTTTTTTCTAGTTTTTTGAGTCGCCAGCCATGTATGGCCAAAAGTCGCTAATTGAATGCCAACGTTGCTTAATCGCCAACACACTGGGACTCACTGAAGGACTGACTGAATAAAAAAGATAATTAAGATAATTGTGTACTTTTCTCTTCTGATATTTTCTCTAAGGACCCCAAGCTATCTGCAAGCAGCAATAATGTCTGACAGACAGGAGAGCAGAGTGGTCAGTGATGAATGGCAAGGGAACAGGCTGATTTGTACTGAGGAGAAAGAGAGAGAGAGAGCCAATTACAGTGAAATATATTCCAAAAGAGCCAAGTGACTAGCTGAAGGCAGGGACAAATGCCTTGGAGTGACCAAGAAGAGTGCAAAGTACCAAATGGCAAAATGTGGGAAGACCAACAGGAAGATCTGCTTTTACCACTTATCTTCACAACCAAAAAGTCGCTAAATGATGTTTTTAGTCGCTAGCCAGGTATGGCCAAAAGACGCGAAATCTAGCGGCAAAGTCGGTCAATCACACAGTGAAACAAATAATTTTAAAAAGATAGTAATCGTACAATGTCTTGTACTTTTGTCTTCTTTCTTAATATTTCTCAAAGGACACCAAAATGTCGCTATCTGCAGGCAGCTTGCTAGCTATGATGGCAGCAACAATGTACCTTAGAGTGACTGACCAACAAGAGCTCAAAGTACCTAATGGCAAAATGTGGAGAGACAGACACAATAAATTGCATTAAGATGAAGAGAACTGTTGCTATTATTAATCTTAACATCAACCAGAAAGTCGCTAAATGTCACCAGCCAGGTATGGCCAAAAGTTGCTTAATTGGCCACACACAGTAACAGAGAAACTAACAAAAAAAAGATCATAAAGATAATAGTTGTACAACTGTGTGTACTTTTGTCTTCTTTCTAAATATTTTCCCAAAGGACACCAAAATGTTGCTATCTGCAGGCGGGAGCGTGCCTATGTTCCCCGGGTCCTATGTTCCCCGGGTCCTATGTTCCCCGGTTGTTCCTGGGTCTTTGTATGCGACCGGGGAACTTAGGACCCTTTTTCTAAAAAAGGGTCCTATGTTCCCTGCATTGTATCTGGCGAAATTGCGAAATTGTGCCCTGACCAAAACCATCCCTAAACCTAACCTGTCACAGGGCGTTGTGGAGCACTTTTTTTTGGCGAAATTGTGCCCTGACCAAAACTATCCCTAAACCTAACCTGTCACAGGGCGTTGTGGAGCACTTTTTTGGCGAAATTGTGCCCTGACCAAAACCATCCCTAAACCTAACCTGTCACAGGGCGTGCGGCAGCAGATAGAGCAACTCAAACGCGAACTTCCTTCCTTCGACAACTTAAACGCGTCTCTGTCATGCGTGTCTGCGTGCGTCTTACTTAGTCGCGCATTGGAAGCAGCGGGGAACATAGAACCCTTTTCTGGAAAAAGTGTTGTACGTTCCCCGCAGCGGGGAACATAGAACCCTTTTTTTTAAAAAGGGTCCTTAGTTCCCCGGTAGAGGGGAACATAGGACCCGGGTAACATAGGGACGGGGAACATAGGGATGACCCGCTGCAGGCAGCTTGCTAGCTATGATGGCAGCAACGATGTCTGCCAGACAGGAGAGAGTGGTCAGTGACGATCGAATCGAGAAAATGACAAAATGGGTCAAAGACCAAAAAGTTATTAACTGACAGCAGTGACAAATGTCAGACTGTAAACTTTCTCGAAAGAAAAGGACAAAATGGGAAGATGCTGATAATAACAGCAAAATGGAAAATATAAGAATTTCCAAGTAATGCTCAACTCAAGTGTGTGTGTGTGTGTGTGTGCGCGCGTTAAACTTCTTGTTGAATGATTTCAAATTATCTCTGAGTCTGAACTGAGGGAAAGGAAACCAAATTTTGAGCAGTCTCTCACGAGTTCAAAATACCAAATGAGGAGATTCTAAAAGAACAGACCGGTTTATGAAAGACTTGATGGGGGAGGGGCACAGCTAAGAATACTTGAGTGAGATTCTGTGATCCAAATTCGAGATAGAGCTTTTTGATAATGATAATTTGTCAGAGTAAGGTTGTGTAATCAAAATTTGAGAATGAGCTTTGTCAATCAATCAAGAATATTTGCATTAAGTTCTGTGATCAAAATTCAGAAACAACCTTTAATAATTGATAAAGAATATGTGAGTGAGGTTGTGTGATCCATCCAATTTGAGAATTAGCTTTGATAATAATGATTGAGAGCCTCTGGCCCTCTGTGGATCATGGCCGCGGGGCCAATTTTGCCTGGCCCCTTGGGGCCTCTGTGGGTCGTGGCCGCGGGGCCAAGTTGGCCTGGCCCCTTGGGGCCTCTGACCCTCTATGGATCGGGGCCAAGTTGGCCTGACCCCTCGGGGCCTCTGGCCCTCTATGGATCATGGCCGCGGGGCCAAGTTGGCCTGACCCCTTAGGACCTCAGGCCCTCTGTGGGTCGCGGCCGCGGGGCCAAGTTGACCTGGCCCCCTGGGGCCTCTTACCCTCTATGGATCGTGGCCGCGGGGCCAAGTTGACCTGGCCCCTTGGGGCCTCTGGCCTTCTGTGGCTCGCGGCCGCGGGGCCAAGTTGGCCTGGCCCTTTGGGGCCTCTGGCCTTCTGTGGGTCGTGGCCGCGGGGCCAAGTTGGCCTGGCCCCTTGGGGCCTCTGACCGTCTATGGATCGTGGCCGCGGGGCCAAGTTGACCTGGCCCCCTGGGGCCTCTGACCCTCTATGGATCGTGGCCGCGGGGCCAAGTTGGCCTGGCCCCTTGGGGCCTCTGACCGTCTATGGATCATGGCCGCGGGGCCATGTTGGCCTGGCCCCTTGGGGCCTCTGGCCCTCTGTGGGTCGCGGCCGCGGGGCCAAGTTGACCTGGCCCCTTGGGGCCTCTTACCCTCTATGGATCATGGCCGCGGGGCCAAGTTGGCCTGGCCCCTTGGGGCTTAAGATTATTATTTTTGCAAAAGTAGTTTTGCTTGGGTCGCGGCCGCGGGGCCAAGTTGGCCTGGCCCCTTGGGGCCTCTGGCCCCCTGGGCCTGGGCCCGGTAGGCCCGGTCATTAATCCACCTATGGTTGCAACATGTCCTCTGATATGTCCTTGAATGTTTCCCTCTTGTTTCCATACCAAGAATGGCGCCGTGCCACCGTGCTCTCTCCTCGTTCTTGCACCGACCGAGTCCAAGTCCTCTCGGGTGTTAAACACACCCAAGAGGTGGAATAACTTTGTGACTTGTGGGGACGCCACATTCGCCACAAGGATAACGAGCTGGATGGATGTGAGTGCTGGCGTGCCAACTCCTCTATGTCACGCCGACCGCCACCGCAGCGGGAAGTGATGACGGCGGCGCCGTGTGCCGACTCAGCACTTTCATGTTGGCATTGTGACCACGGACCTTCAGACTGACCTCCGACATATTTGCATGCCGGAGAAATGACACCGACTGTAAACAGTTTGATTTTGGATTTTTACGGGTGCACTAAATGAGGTAGCAATATTTTTTAGGGCCGATACGGATACCAATTAGTAGTAGACTCGGAGGCCGGTATTTGTAGTAAAAGTTGTTTAAACATGAATATTATATGTCAGTAAACATCTGGACAAGACTTTAATTGGTTTTTTGAACATTATTTTAGCAACATAATGTTTGATTTATCAGCAAACACCTTTATTACGTGTCTAAGAGAAGTATCAATTTTTTTTTTTCAAAATATAAAAAAATCTGGGAAAATTGGTCAAAATATGACATTTTTCTACATCACAATATTTTATACGCTTTTATAACGGATTGAACACATTGTAAGGTTTCCTCGTGAAATTATTGTCAACATTTAAATAAAAACAATTCTGGGCTCCTTCACGTGGATTATAGTTTTCAAGATAATTTCTTCCTGGATGTTACAGAAAGTACGAGAATGTGCAAGCTGCTGCCTCACCTTCTTTACTTATATAATAAGTCTCATATTTGTCAAGATATTTACACAAAGTTTGGATTGACATAACATAACTGGACCGGGGAAGACGACGGGGACGAAGGACAAAAACTGGATGCCCCGGCCCCGACCAAAAAATTGGACGTTTTGACAGGTAAGCAGAGGAAACGTACTGTAGGGAGGAGGGAAAAGGGGGGTGTGGCCCAAAAATAATTCTCCAAGAACTCAAATAAATGTTGATAGCGTTAACGTAGTAACAGTATGAATTGAACATTCATACTGTTACTAGAATACCATAGTAAACAATTACAGTAGTGCCATGGTAACACAAATACCATAGTAAACAACTACAATAGTACCATATTAACCGACTACAGTAGTACCATAGTAACTAAAATACCATAGTAAACAACTACAAAAGTACCATAGTAACTAAAATACCATCGTAAACGACTACAATAGTACCATAGTAACTACAATACAATAATAAACAACTACAATAGTACCATAGTAACTAGAATACCATAGTAAACAACTACAATAGTACCGTAGTAACTACAATACAAATGTAAACGACTACATTAGTACCATAGTAACTACAATACCATAGTAAACAACTACAATAGTACCATAATAACTAGAATACATAGTAAATGACTACAGTAGTACCATAATAACTAGAATACATAGTAAATGACTACAGTAGTACCATAGTAACTAGAATACGATTGTAAACAACTACAGTAGTAGCATAGTAACTAGAATACCGTAGTAAACGACTACAATAGTAGCATAGTAACTAGAACACCATAGTAAATGACTACAATAGTGCCATAATAACTAGAATACCATAGTAAACAACAACAATAGTACCATAGTAACCAGAATACCATAGTATACAACAACAATAGTACCATAGTAACTAGAATACCATAGTAAACGACTACAATAGTACCATAGTAACTACAATACCATAGTAAACAACTACAATAGTACCATAGTAACTAGAATAGCATATTAAATGACTACAGTAGTACCATAGTAACTGGAATATCATAGTAAACGACTACAGTAGTAACACAGTAACCGACTACAGTAGTACCATAGTAACTAGAATACCATAGTCAACGACTACAACAGTACCATAGTAACTACAATACCATAATAAACGACTACAATAGTACCATAGTAACTACATTACCATAGTAAACGACTACAATAGTACCATAGTAACTATAATACCATAGTAAAAAACTACAATAGTACCATAGTAACTACAATACCATAGTAAACGACTAAAATAGTACCATAGTAACTAGAATACCATAGTAAATGACTACAATAGTACCATAGTAACTAGAATACCATAGTAAATGACTACAATAGTACCATAGTAGCTAGAATACCATAGTAAATGACTACAATAGTACCATAGTAACTAGAATACATAGTAAATGACTACAATAGTGCCATAATAACTAGAATACCATAGTATACAACAACAATAGTACCATAGTAACTAGAATACCATAGTAAATGACTACAATAGTACCATAGTAACTACAATACCATAGTAAACAACTACAATAGTACCATAGTAACTAGAATAGCATAGTAAATGACTACAGTAGTACCATAGTAACTAGAATACCATAGTAAACGACTACAGTAGTAACACAGTAACCGACTACAGTAGTACCATAGTAACTAGAATACCATAGTAAATGACTACAATAGTACCATAGTAACTACAATACCATAATAAACGACTACAATAGTACCATAGTAACTAGAATACCATAGTAAACGACTACAATAGTACCATAGTAACTACAATACCATAGTAAACGACTACAATAGTACCATAGTAACTAGAATACCATAGTAAACGACTACAATAGTACCATAGTAACTACAATACCATAGTGAACGACTACAATAGTACCATAGTAACTACAATACCATAGTAAACGACTACAATAGTACCATAGTAACTAGAATACCATAGTAAACGACTAGAATAGTACCATAGTAAACAACTACAATAGTACCATAGTAACTACAATACCATAGTAAACGACTACAATAGTACCATAGTAACTACAATACCATAGTAAACGACTAAAATAGTACCATAGTAAACAACTACAATAGTACCATAGTAACTACAATACCATAGTAAACGACTAAAATAGTACCATAGTAAACAACTACAATAGTACCATAGTAACTACAATACCATAGTAAACAACTACGATAGTACCATAGTGACTAGAATACCATAGTTAACAACTACAATAGTACCATAGTTTTTTTTAACGTAACGTATGAATTACTTTCCCTAGTAGTTAATTACATTTATTAAAGAGGAATTCCGTTCGTAATTCAATTACTGTTTTGGTAAAGTAACAAGTGACTGTAATCAATTACTGTTCAAAAGTAATTTTCAGAAGAAACTGCTCCTACTGGTCCAAAGTCCAAGTTTTTTTTAATTAATTTTTTTTTCTTGCCGGGCTAATTAATAAAAAAGTGTGGGAGCTCCCAAAGGTGGAGAAGATATACTCCTGATGGAATAATCCTCCTGGCTTTGGCTCCTCCCGAGGGAGGACGGGCGCTAATAAATAAAGATGGGCTTCTGGTTAATTGGCTCGTGGCCTCGTCGGACATTATCCAGACCCGATCGATGGACGAGGACAGGCATCAGGACGTCAGCCGGTCCACCTCTCTCCTGGAGGCGGACTCATCGCCATTCCAGATGAGCCCGATGAGGGTGGTGTCATACATACATATATATATATGTATATATATACATACATACATACATATATATATATATATATATATATATATATATATATATATATATATATATATATATATATGTATATATATATATATATATATATATATATACATATATATACACATATATACACATACATATATATATATATATATATATATATATATATATATATATATATATATATATATATATATATATATATATATATATATATATATATATATATATATATATATATATATATATATATATATATATATATAGGGTTTTATGTGAATATGAATTGATTTAGAATAAACTTTTTCCAATTGATTTTTGAAAATTACGTATCGATTCGGGTTAAATGAGAATCGCGGTTCGGGTATGAAGGTATTTTTTGTGCACCCCTAATTGCAAGCATCGGTAGGTCGTGTAGGTATCGACCCAAACATTAATCTGAGCAGACAAACCCTCGTCACATGATCAATGGATCACCCGGTGGATAAAAGAAGACAGCATGAAGGGAGGTGATTAAAGGTGTAAGATCAAAAAAAAGGGAGGTGATGTTCAAAGTTGTGGACCAAATAAAGAATGACATCATTTATCCGCAGCTGGGCGGACATCTTTAAATCATTGTTTTTCGTTTTTTTATTGCAAAGTTTAAAAATGAGCTGTTTTATTATCATACTCCTCAAGCTCATTTGCAAGTATTACAATAAGTTGCCAGTCCAAGACGTTAGGTTGTCTAAGTCTTTGTTGTCCCCTAAAAAGTGTTAATACTGTAAGGACTAGTTAGTAGACCTAGTTATAGTTTTCAATAACACATTTGGAGGTGTGGAAATCGCCATGTAGAATCGCTGATGCTAGTCAGTATAGCCAGTAAGGCCAATGTTTATTAGCATCAGGCTCGCACATTTACAGTGACTCGGTAGCCAAAATGTCCTGGTGTGGCCCCGCAGCGTTCACCAGAGGCACACCGATGCATATTTTCATCTTTTGGGATTGGGATCTTTGCGATAACGGCAACATATCTCCTCCTTGCCAACGATTGCATCAGAGCGACGCTCCAGCTCACGCGTTATTTACTTCAGAGCACACGTCAGGAAATAATTGCTGGGACGCATCACAACTTCCCTCGGGGAAATACTCGTAATATCACAAATATTCACGGTAATAACTGCGATTACAATCTCATTTATTACTACGATTATTCATTAAATGCCTTTTTCAATGTATTTTTTTCCTGTCTTGACTCAGGAGAGAAAAACATTGGACACCAGTAATATTAAATATACACAATTATATGTATCATTATATTAATAATGACGACGCATTTATTGTCCCATGTATTATAACTAAATAATATATTTAAAAAAATAATTGTCAGTCTTGACTCCAAGGACAGAGTCAAAAGATGTTGACAGCAATAATAGTAATAATAAAAATATTAATATTAAATATAGATGTATATGTATCATGATAAATAAAATTATCGTTTCATATATACATGCATGCATTTATACATATATACATACATGTATATATACATGCATATATACATATATGCATAAATACATATATACATGTATATATATACATGCATATATACATAAATACATATATACATGTATGTATGTATATATATATATATATATATATATATATATATATATATATATACATATATATACATACATGCATATATACATATATGCATAAATACATATATACATGTATATTTATATATATACATATATGCATATATATATACATGCATAAATACATATATGCATATACACAGACACACTGTATATACATATATGCATATATACATATACGCATATATATACATATATGCATACATATATACATATACACATACATATATGCATGTATACATAAATGCATATATACATGCGTATATACATTTATGCATATATACACATGCATATATACATATATGCATATATACATGCATAAATACATATATGCATATATACAGACATACTGTATATACATATATGCATATATATATATATATATATTTATATATATATGCATATATACAGGCATACTGTATATACATATATGCATATATACATATATGCAAATATACATATAAACATATACACATACATATATGCATACATGCATGTATACATACATGCATATATACATACGTGCATATATACATGCATATATACATATATGCATTTATACATATACACATACATATATACATACATGCATATATATACATACATGCATATATACATACATACGACAATTTCATTTATTTTTAAATTATTTGTCTGTCTGTCTTAAAATGTTAAGACATTATATGGATACTAACTATAATATTTACATAAATACAAATATTGTCTGATGCTATAAAAAATATTAAATATAAAATTAGATGTGTAATAATAATAATAATAAGACATTTATTTTCTCAGTTTATTGTAATTATTATTTATTTATTTTCTGTTTTGACTAAAAGAAAGAAAGCCAAACGTGTTGACACTATTAAATATAGATGTATCATGATCATGTATACAATTATTGATGCATATTATTATGAATTAAATAGATTTTTAAATTGATTTTGTCTGTCTTGAATCAAGATATGGAGGTAAAACGTTAATACCAGTAATATTATTAAATAAAGAAGTACATGTATAATTATATTATTAATACAAATTATTCATACAATTATTGACCGCAGTAATAACATGGTGACAGCAGTATTTATATTCAATATAGAATTATATGGCTAATAAATGTGATAACAATAAATATATGAATATTTTGCCATATACTATAAAAAAATATTTTCAAAAATAATTGTGTCTGTCTTGACTTAAAGAAAGAAAGCAAAACATGTTGACACTATTAAATATAGATTTATCATGATCATTTATACAATTATTATTGCATATTATTAGAATTTCAATTAATTTTTAAATTGATTTTGTCTGTCTTGACTCGAGGGATGGAGGCAAAACCTTGAAACCAGTAATATTAATTTTTAAAGAAAGTATATGTATAATTATATTATTAATAATAACAATAATAAATACAATTACTGTCTCATATATTATAAATTATTATAATAAATTATTTTAGTATTATTGTATTTATAATATGTAATAGATTATAGGTTATATATACATAGTGTATATTGTTAGTAATAGTAAAGCAGTAGTGGTTTTGGTAGTAGCAGTAATATTGATATCAATACCAGAAATAAGATATATTAGTAATACATATTGATATTGATAATCAAATACATTGTTTTAATTAAAATAAATTACTAAAAATATAAAAATAATAATAATAGTGTCTCTATTTAAAGATAATTGGATAAAGAATGACTTCTTGTTCAACACACTTGTAAATATTAATATTAATACAGGGGGATTTGGTTTTGGGTAGAAAATACACTAATTGAATATCAGCAGGAAAGTGCATGTTGTCTGCCCCCTGGTGGCGGTAATGTGAAACAATCACAATAATCTATATACATATATATATATATATATGTATATATATATATATATATATATATATATATATATATATATATATATATATATATATATATATATATATACATTTATACATACATATATACACACACACACACACACACACATATATATGTCTATCTATCTATCTATCTATCTATTTATATATATATATGTGTGTGTGTATATACATATATATATATATATACATATATATATATATATATATATATATATATATATATATATATATATTTATACATATACACATATATATATACACACACACACATATATATATATATATATATATATATATACATTTGTATACACACACACATATATGTATATATATATATATATATATATATATATGTATATATATATATATATATATATATATATATATATATATATATATATATATATATACATATATATACATATATATACACATATATACACATATATATACACATATATACACAAATATACATATATATATGCAGATATGTGTATATATGTATATATATACATACATATATACACATATATTTATATACATATACACACATTATATATATATATATATACACATATATACAAACACATATATATATATATATATACACATATATACAAACATATATATATATATATATACACATATATACAAACATATATATATACACATATATACAAACATATATATATATATATATATATATATATATATATATATATATATATATATATATATATATATATATATATACACACACATATATATATATATACTTATATATACACATATATACACACATATAAACATACATATACACACACACACACCCAAATATAGAAATATACATTATACATATATAGTTTATACACATACTGTACATAGTATATCTATACATATATACTGTTTATGTATACATATTGAGCCCGAAAGGGATAAGCGGTAGAAAATGGATGGATGGATTTACACACACACACACACACACACACACACACACACACACACACACACACACACACACACACACACACACACACACACACACACACACACACACACACACACACACACACACACACACCCACACACACACACAAGTATAGTTGCATATTACTTGGAGACAGAAGCATTCTAGAAAGTCCAGTAACAAACGTGTCCGCATCATTCAACCACTGCACCCTGAGCTTAACTTGATATATTATTGTGGCCACGAGGTGTCGCTAAAATAAAAAAATAAAAAAAATACCACTCCACTTTAATTCCAGACAGTTAATAATACAAAATGAACGAGCCACCTTGAAGTTGACGCCCACCGCCCGGCGCTGGTCCTGGTGTGGCTTCATCAACAGTCATGTGACACAAGGACCACGCCCCATGCGGTGGCGCCCCCTATGGGTTGTTTGTTTGTCCAGCACACATGTGTTTATATATATATATATATATATATATATATATATATATATATATATATATATATATATATATATATATATATATATATATATATATATATATATATATATATATATATACATACATGCATATATACATATATACATGCATATATACATATAAACAGTGTGTGAATACAATACTTTCAAAAGTCACATGCAGTTATAGTGCTTTTCACAATAAAATGTGTCCTCGCTGTCAGGTCACATGCACAGTTAGTGATTTTCACAATAAAATGTGTCCTCACTGTGAAGTCATATACACAGTTAAATGGTGCTTTTCACAATAAAATGTGTCCTCACTGTCAAGTCATATACACAGTTAAATGGTGCTTTTCACAATAAAATGTGTCTTCACTTTCAAGTCACACACACAGTTAATTAGTGCTTTTCACAATAAAATGTGTCCTCGCTGTCAGGTCACATGCACAGTTAGGGATTTTCACAATAAAATGTGTCCTCACTGTCAAGTCATATACACAGTTAAATGGTGCTTTTCACAATAAAATGTGTCCTCACTGTCAAGTCATATACACAGTTAAATGGTGCTTTTCACAATAAAATGTGTCATCACTGTCAAGTCATATGCAGTTAAATGGCATTTTTCACAATAAAATGTGTCTTCACTTTCAAGTCATACACACAGTTAATTAGTGCTTTTCACAATAAAATGTGTCCTCACTGTTAAGTCGTATGCCGTTAAATGGCATTTTTCACAATAAAATGTGTCCTCACTGACAAGTCATATGCACAGTAAAATAGTGCTTTTCACAATAAAATGTGTCCTCACTGTCAAGTCACATGCAGTTAAATAGTGCTTTTCACAATAAAATGCGTCCTCACTGTAAAGTCATATGCACAGTTAAATAGTGCTTTTCACAATAAAATGTGTCCTCACTGTTAAGTCGTATGCCGTTAAATGGCATTTTTCACAATAAATTGTGTCTTCACTTTCAAGTCATATACACAGTTAATTCAATCAATCAATCAATCAATGTTTATTTATATAGCCCTAAATCACAAGTGTCTCAAAGGGCTGTACAAGCCACAACGACATCCTCGGTGTCGAGTGGGTCTGACATAATATTGTGAAAGTCCAACACATCAGCGAAAGTCCAGTCCATGGTGGGGCCAGCGGGAACCATCCCGAGCGGAGACGGGTCAGCAGCGTAGAGATGTCCCCATCTGATGGACAGGCTAGCGGTCCACCCCGGAGCAGAGTAGAAAAGAAAAGAAAAGAAACGGCAGATCAACTGGTCTAAAATTAATTAATAAAAATTATTTTTAAATAAATAAAATTAATAACTAATTAGTGCTTTTCACAATAAAATGTGTCCTCGCTGTCAAGTCACATGCACAGTTAGTGATTTTCACAATAAAAGGTGTCCTCACTGTCAAGTCATATACACAGTTAAATGGTGCTTTTCACAATAAAATGTGTCATTACTGTCAAGTCATATGCAGTTAAATGGCATTTTTCACAATAAAATGTGTCCTCGCTGTCAAGTCACATGCACAGTTAGTGATTTTCACAATAAAATGTGTCCTCACTGTCAAGTCTTGTGCACAGTTAAATAGTGCTTTTCACAATAAAATGTGTTTTCACAGTCAAGTCACATGCAGTTAAATAGTGCTTTTCACAATAAAATGTGTCTTCACTTTCAAGTCATATACACAGTTAATTAGTGCTTTTCACAATAAAATGTGTCCTCACTGTCAAGTCACATGCACAGTTAAATAGTGCCTTTCACAATAAAATGTGTCCTCACTGTAAAGTCATATGCAGTTAAATAGTGCTTTTCACAATAAAATGTGTCCTCACTGTCAAGTCACATGCAGTTAAATAGTGCTTTTCACAATAAAATGTGTCCTCACTGTCAAGTCACATGCAGTTAAATAGTGCTTTTCACAATGAAATGTGTCCTCACTGTAAAGTCATATGCACAGTTAAATAGTGCTTTTCACAATAAAATGTGTCCTCACTGTCAAGTCACATGCAGTTAAATGGTGCTTTTCACAATAAAATGTGTCCTCACTGTAAAGTCATATGCACAGTAAAATAGTGATTTTCACAATAAAATGTGTCCTCACTGACAAGTCATATGCACAGTAAAATAGTGCCTTTCACAATAAAATGTGTCCTCGCTGTCAAGTCACATGCAGTTAAATAGTGCTTTTCACAATAAAATGTGTCCTCACTGTCAAGTCACATGCACAGTTAGTGTTTTTCACAATAAAATGTGTCCTCACTGTCAAGTCATGTGCACAGTTAAATAGTGCTTTTCACAATAAAATGTGTCCTCACTTTCACATCACATGCACAGTTAAATAATGCTTTTCACAATAAAATGTGTCCTCACTGTCAAGTCAGGTGCACAGTTAAATAGTGCTTTTCACAATAAAATGTGTCCTCACTGACAAGTCATATGCACAGTTAAATAGTGCTTTTCACAATAAAATGTGTCCTCACTGTCAAGTCAGGTGCACAGTTAAATAGTGCTTTTCACAATAAAACGTGTCCTCACTGTCAAGTCACATGCACGGTTAGTGATTTTCACAATAAAAGGTGTCCTCACTGTCAAGTCATATACAGTTAATTAGTGCTTTTCACAATAAAATGTGTACTCACTGTTAAGTCATATGCACAGTAAAATAGTGCTTTTTACAATAAAATGTGTCCTCACTGACAAGTCATATGCACAGTAAAATAGTGCTTTTCACAATAAAATGTGTCCTCACTTTCACATCCAATGCAGTTAAATAATGCTTTTCACAATAAAATGTGTCCTCACTGTCAAGTCATATACAGTTAATTAGTGTTTTTCACAATAAAATGTGTCCTCACTGTCAAGTCATATACAGTTAATTAGTGCTTTTCACAATAAAATGTGTCCTCACTGTTATGTCATATGCAGTTAAACGGCATTTTTCACAATAAAATGTGTCTTCACTTTCAAGTCATATACACAGTTAATTAGTGCTTTTCACAATAAAATGTGTCATGTGGCTGTTGTTCCTCTCCTTGTGCATCACCGTGGTCTTCTGCGTCACACGGCGAGCCTCTCTGTCTGAAGGTCACTTTATTAGGCACACAGTCCATTAGAACTAAAATGACTAAATATTTCTTTGAAAAGGCCCCAAGCTGCTGGCGTCAGAAGAGAAGCGCGGCAAAAAGGTTGTTTTTTCCCCCGCGCACAACAACTTCATTGTGTTGAAAAAGAAAAAAAGAAAAAGCTGCAAATTGTTGTGTCGTCAAAGGTGCTCGCAGGACAGAAGTGGTTATGTCGGCGGCCTCCATCGGGGATTAGAAAGTCCAATCTATGGCAAGGTGATGGCATACGAAGGTCAAAGGTCGCGCTTGCCACCACGCAGAAGTTGTTTTTAAGTAACTGAAATGTTTTTGTGTTCAGTTTGTGGCAGACGTGACGCGGTTCAAGTGCCTCGCCTGGACCGTGCTGTCTATTCAACCCCATCATCATCATCATCAGGCGTTCAATTATTATTTCACACGTTCATTCTGTCATTCTCTGAATGACTTATTGTTTCATTACTTTAAGTTGTTTAAGAAAATGGATTGGTTTTGTGTATTGATGAGGAAAAATATTAAATGCAGGTTTCTAAATTCAACTCAATCCTGTGCAGTCGAAGCTCCAATTCCTACTCAACTTTGCAGCTACTAAATCTAAATTATTATAATTAAATTACATTATACAACACATTGAATTAGATTTTAAAAAAGTAAATAAATTAAACGAAACAACAAAAATAAATTCAAAATTTCAAAAATAATTACAATTGAATTAAATACATTTTATTTTATTTAATACACTTAAATAATCAAATTGCATCTCATTTAATTTTAATGTATGTCATTTAATTAATATGTATTTTATTCTAATTATAATGATATATATTCAATTTGCAGAGCTGCAAAGTTGAATTAAATACATTTTATTTAATTTAATACAATTAAATAATCAAATCGTATCTCATTTAATTTAAATATATTGAATTACATTTAATTTAATTAATATTTTATTCTAATTATGATATAAATTCAATTTACTTATCTGCAAAGTTGAATTGAATACATTTTATTTTATCTAATACAATTCAATAATCAAATTGTATCTCATTTAATTTTAATATATTTAATTTAATCAATATGTTTTAATGTACAGTATTCAATTTTAATTATAATGATATAAATGCAATTGACCTAGCTGCAAAGTTGAATTAAATACATTTTATTTTATTTAATACATTTAAATAATCAAATTGTATCTCATTTTATTTTAATATATTTAATTTAATTAATATGTTTTAATGTATTTGATTTTAATTATAATGATATAAATGCAATTGACATAGCTGCAAAGTTGAATTAAATACATTTTATTTGATTTAATACAATTAAATAATCAAATTGTATCTCATTTAATTTTAATATATTGAATTCCAATTAATTGTATTAATATTTTTAGTATATTTTATTTTAATTATAATGATATAAATGAAATTGACATAGCTGTCAAAGTTGAATTAAATACATTTTATTTAATACAATTAAATAATCAAATTGTATCTCATTTAATTTAAATATATTGAATTACATTTAATTTAATTAATATTTTATTCTAATTATGATATAAATTCAATTTACTTATCTGCAAAGTTGAATTGAATACATTTTATTTTATCTAATACAATTAAATAATCAAATTGTATCTCATTTAATTTTAATATATTTAATTTAATCAATATGTTTTAATGTACAGTATTCAATTTTAATTATAATGATATAAATGCAATTGACCTAGCTGCAAAGTTGAATTAAATACATTTAATTGTATTTAATACATTTAAATAATCAAATTGTATCTAATTTTATTTTAATATATTTAATTTAATTAATGTGTTTTAATGTATTTGATTTTAATTATAATGATATAAATGCAATTGACATAGCTGCAAAGTTGAATTAAATACATTTTATTTTATTTAATACAATTAAATAATCAAATTGTATCTCATTTAATTGTAATATATTGAATTCCAATTAATTGTATTAATATTTTTAATATATTTTATTTTAATTATAATGATATAAATGCAATTGACATAGCTGCAAAGTTGAATTAAATACATTTTATTTAATAACATGAAATAATCAAATGGTATCTCATTTAATTTTAATATATTGAATTCCATTTAATTTAATTAATATTTTTTTATGTATTTTATTCTAATTATGATATAAATTCAATTTACTTATCTGCAAAGTTGAATTGAATACATTTTATTTTATCTAATACAATTAAATAATCAAATTGTATTTAATTTAATTTTAATATATTTAATTTAATCAATATGTTTTAATGTACAGTATTCAATTTCAATTATAATGATATAAATGCAATTGACCTAGCTGCAAAGTTGAATTAAATACATTTTATTTCATTTAATACATTTAAATAATCAAATTGTATCTCATTTTATTTTAATATATTTAATTTAATTAATATGTTTTAATGTATTTGATTTTAATTATAATGATATAAATGCAATTGACATAGCTGCAAAGTGAAATTAAATACATTTTATTTTATTTAATACAATTAAATAATCAAATTGTATCTCATTTAATTTTAATATATTGAATTCCAATTAATTGTATTAATATTTTTAATATATTTTATTTTAATTATAATGATATAAATGCAATTGACATAGCTGCAAAGTTGAATTAAATACATTTTATTTAATACAATAAAATAATCAAATTGTATCTCATTTAATTTTAATATATTTAATTTAATTTCATTAATATGTTTGAATGTATTTTATTCTAATTATAATGATATACATTCAATTTACATAGCTGCAAAGTCGAATTAAATACATTTTATTTTATTTAATACAATTAAATAATCAAATTTGATCTCATTTAACTTTAATATTTAAAATGTAATTAATGTTTTAATGAATTCTATTTTAATTGTAATGATATAAATGCAATTGACAAAGCTGCAAAGTTTAATTAAATACATTTTATTTTATTTAATACAATTAAATAATCAATGAATGAATTCCATTTAATTTAATTAATATTTTATTATGTATTTTATTCTAATTATAATGATATAAATTAAATTTACATAGCTGCAAAGATGAGTAAGAATTCTACCAAACACTACTAAGCCATCAACAAATTTAATTCCATTAAATTACAAATTGTATTTTATTTAGATACGCTCCAACGCCCCCCGCGACCCCGAAGGGAATAAGCGGTAGAAAATGGATGGGTGGATGAATATTGTAATTTAATTTATTTGATATGTTTATTTCTGTATTTTGTTTTATTATGTTCATTTTATTTGTTTAATTTAATTCAATTCATTAATAATGAAATCAAATAAAATGCTAAATAAATAAAAAATAATGAAAACAAATCAAATCAACAACTAAACTCAACCAAACAATTTAAAAGAAGTTATTAAAATTGTGTTTGTTTCTCTCCGTTTCGTCCCATTTTTCCCGGTCTTTTCAAAAACGGTTATAAAATGGAGTCGATGAGTTATTGTGATGTAGAGAAATGTCATATACAGAACAGCAAATGTTGATGTTCCTCTTAGACACACTTTGATGTTTTTTGATGCTAAATTAAACACATTAAAAAAAAAAAAAAAGTTAAAAAAACAACTTCAAACCTTGTTTACTGACATATAATATTCATGTTTAAATAACTTTCATTGAGAAAATAAACAAACAAAAAATGTCAGTGGATCTGTAAAACAAATAATATAAATATGTTATTTTTTTCTATTATTTCTATCAATTATGAGTAATAACAATATTTTTTTGTATTTTGTGTGATGTTTTTCTAGAACACTGTATTCTACTACCCTATAACAGTGGTCCCCAACCAGCGGGCCGCGGACCGGCCGATTGGTACCGGGCCGCGCAAGAAATAAAAAAAAAAAAAATTTAAAAAAAAATAAATAAATAAATAAAATTAAAAAATTAAATCAACATAAAAACACAATATATATATATATATATATATATATTGTGTATGTGTATGTCAATATAGATCAATACAGTCTGCAGGGATACAGTCCGTAAGCACACATTATTGTATTTCTTTATGGAAAAAAATAAAATAAATAAAAATTAAAAAAAATCCTCCTTTATCTTGTGTACAAGACAACCTTAAGTATGATCATCTGGCCTTCTTTCCACACCATATAAAATGTGATATCATTGTATGTATTTTCTTAAACCAACTTTTATTAATTAGGACAGGCATCATTTTCAGTATATAAGTAACTGCTGGCAGTATACTCATTTTTACTATGTTCACCCGACCCCAAAGTGATATTTGGAGACGTGACCAGCGTTCCATTTTGGATTCTATCTTATTTTTTAAATGTTTAAGATTTAGATGTCTACTTGCATAAAGGTTTGGTGTAATACAGGGGTCAGCAACCTTTTTGAAAGCAAGAGCTACTTCTTGGGTAGTGATTAATGCGAAGGGCTACCAGTTTGATACACACTTAAATGAATTGCCAGAAATAGCCAATTTGCTCAATTCACCTTTAACTCAATGTTATTATTAATAATTAATGATATTTACACTTAATTGAACGGTTTAAAAGAGGAGAAAACACGAAAAAAATTACAATTAAATTTTGAAACAGTTTATTTTCAATTTCGACTCCTTAAAATTCAAAATTCAACCGAAAAAAAGGAGAAAAACTAGCTAATTTGAATCTTTTTATGGAACATCATTAGTAAGTTTTCCTGATTAAGATTCATTTTAGAATTTTGATGACATGTTTTAAATAGGTTAAAATCCAATCTGCACTTTGTTAGAATATATAACAAATTGGACCAAGCTATATTTCTAACAAAGACAAATCATTATTTCTTCTAGATTTTCCAGAACAAAATTTTTTGAATAAATTCAAAAGACTTAGAAATAAGATTTCAATTTGATTCTACAGATTTTCTAGATTTGCCAGAATAATTTTTTTGAATTTTAATCATAATAAGTTTGAAGAAATATTTCACAAATATTCTTCGTCGAAAAAACAGAAGCTAAAATGAAGAATTAAATTAAAATGTATTTATTATTCTTTACAATAAAAAATTTTTTTTACTTGAACATTGATTTAAATTGTCAGGAAAGAAGAGGAAGGAATTTAAAAGGTAAAAAGGTATATGTGTTTAAAAATCCTAAAATAATTTTTAAGGTTGTATTTTTTTCTCTAAAATTGTCTTTCTGAAAGTTATAAGAAGCAAAGTAAAAAAAAAAAAAGAATTTATTTAAACAAGTGAAGACCAAGTCTTTAAAATATTTTCTTGGATTTTCAAATTCTATTTGAGTTTTGTCTCTCTTAGAATTAAAAATGTCGAGCAAAGCGAGACCAGCTTGCTAGTAAATAAATACAATTTAAAAAATAGAGGCAGCTCACTGGTAAGTGCTGCTATTTGAGCTATTTTTAGAACAGGCCAGCGGGCTACTCATCTGGTCCTTACGGGCTACCTGGTGCCTGGGGGCACCGCGTTGGTGACCCCTGGTGTAATATGTAGTCCTAGATATGATTTCTGCCTCTTTCCATTTCGGTTCTTGGCCCTGCACTCTTTAGTATTTACATGCTGCCGCTAGGTGACATTATACGCAAATACGGTGTTAGCTTTCACTGTTATGCTGATGACACTCAACTCTACATGCCCCTAAAGCTGACCAACACGCCGGATTGTAGTCAGCTGGAGGCGTGTCTTAATGAAATTAAACAATGGATGTCCGCTAACTTTTTGCAACTCAACGCTAAGAAAACGGAAATGCTGATTATCGGTCCTGCTCGACACCGACATCTATTTAATAATACCACCTTAACATTTGACAACCAAACAATTAAACAAGGAGACTCGGTAAAGAATCTGGGTATTATCTTCCACCCAACTCTCTGGTTTGAGTCACACATTAAGAGTGTTACTAAAACGGCCTTCTTTCATCTCCGTAATATCGCTAAAATTCGTTCCATCTTGTCCACAAGCGACGCTGAGATCATTATTCATGCGTTCGTTACGTCTCGTCTCGATTACTGTAACGTTTTATTTTCGGGCCTCCCTATGTCTAGCATTAAAAGATTACAGTTGGTACAAAATGCGGCTGCAAGGCTTTTGACAAAAACAAGAAAGTTTGATCATATTACGCCTATACTGTATATACCTTTATATACATATATAGATATACATATACCTATACTGGCTCACCTGCACTGGCTTCCTGTGCACCTAAGATGCGACTTTAAGGTTTTACTACTTACGTATAAAATATTACACGGTTTAGCTCCAGCCTATCTCGCCGATTGTATTGTACCATATGTCCCGACAAGAAATCTGCGTTCAAAGAACTCCGGCTTATTAGTGATTCCCAGAGCATAAAAAAAGTCTGCGGGCTATAGAGCGTTTTCTATTCGGGCTCCAGTACTCTGGAATGCCCTCCCGGTAACAGTTAGAGATGCTACCTCAGTAGAAGCATTTAAGTCCCATCTTAAAACTCATTTGTATAATCTAGCCTTTAAATAGACCCCCCTTTTTTAGACCAGTTGATCTGCCGTTTCTTTTCTTTTCCCCTCTTCTCCCCTGTCCCTTGCGAGGGGGAGTTGCATAGGTCCGGTGGCCATGGATGAAGTGCTGGCTGTCCAGAGTCGGGACCCCGGGTGGACCACTAGCCTGTGCATCGGTTGGGGACATCTCTGCGCTGCTGACCCGTCTCCGCTCGGGATGGTCCCCTGCTGGCCCAACTATGGACTGGACTTTCGCTTATATGTTAGATCCACTATGGACTGGACTTTCACAATATTATGTCAGACCCACTCGACATCCGTTGCTTTCGGTCTCCCCTAGAGGGGGGGGGTTACCCACATATGCGGTCCTCTCCCAGGTTTCTCATAGTCATTCACATCGACGTCCCACTGGGGTGAGTTTTTCCTTGCCCTTATGTGGGCTCTGTACCGAGGATGTCGTTGTGGCTTGTGCAGCCCTTTGAGACACTTGTGATTTAGGGCTATATAAATAAACATTGATTGATTGATTGACTAGTCAAAGATCCTCTATATCAGGGGGGGGGGGGGTGTATTTTTAAAAAAAACTATTTTTTTTTTTTTTTTTTTACATAAATAAATACAATCATGTGTGCTTACGGACTGTATACCTGCTGGCTGTATTGATCTATATTGATATAGAATGTATATATTGTGTTTTTTATGTTGATTTCATTTTTTAAAAAAAATAAAAATAAAAAAATAATAAAAAAAAAAAAATTCTTGTGCGGCCCGGTACCAATCGGTCCGCGGACCGGTACCGGGCCGCGGCCCGGTGGTTGGGGACCACTGCTCTATATGACAGGAGCAATCTAACATGTTTTGTTGCTTACAAAACTGTAGTCAAAGATCCTCTCTAAGGCGAGATCACTCCAATATTTGTGACTTGACAAAAACACTAGTCAAAGATCCTCCATATAACAGGACCATTCTTTTTTATGTGACCTATAAAACACTATTATCAAAGATCCTCTATATGGCAGGACCATTTCAATATTTATGACTTACAAAGATTCAAGATTGTTTATTGTCATATGCACAGTTAAACAGTTTGCCGTACAATGAAAATCTTACTTTGCTAGTCCACCCTTCAACAAGTCACACGGTGCTTAGCTAAAAATAAAAAATAAAAATAAAAATGCATATACAAGGCACAGTAAGTAACATAACATTAAACATAAACACCATAGTCAAAGATCCTTTAAATGGCAGGACCATTTCAATATTTATGACTTACAAAAACACTATAGTCAAAGATCCTCTTTATGACAGGAGCATTCCACCATCTTTTGTTGCCTACAAAACTGCAGTCAAAGATCCGCTATGTGACAGGACCATTCTGATTTGTGTGACCAAAAAACACTATAATCAAAGATCCTCCAAATGGCAGGACCATTCCGATTTGTGTGACAAAAACACTATAGTCAAAGATCTTCTATATAACAGGAGCATTCTACAATGTTTTGTTGCTTACAAAACTGTAGTCAAAGATCCTCTATACCAGTGGTCCCCAACCTTTTTGTAAAAATTTTTTTTTTTTTTTTTTTACATAAATAAATACAATCATGTGTGCTTACGGACTGTATCCCTGCAGACTGTATTGATCTATATTGTTATATAATGTATATATTGTGTTTTTAATGTTGATTTCATTAAAAAAAAAAAAAAAATTTAAAAAAAAAATTAAAAAAAAAATTTAAATTTCTTGTGCGGCCCGGTACCGGTCCGCGGCCCGGTGGTTGGGGACCACTGCTCTATACAACAGGACCATTCTGTTTTATGTGACCTACAAAACACTATTATCAAAGATCCTCTATAAGGCGGGACCATTCCAATATTTGTGACTTGATTACAACACTATAGTCAAAAATCCTCTATATAACAGGACCATTCTTATTTATGTGACCTACAAAACACTATTATCAAAGATCCTCTATATGGCAGGACCATTCCAATATTTATGACTTACAAAAATACCATAGTCAAATATCCTTTAAAATGGCAGGACCATTCCAATAACTGTGACTTACAAAAACACTATAATCAAAGATCCTCTTTATGACAGGAGCATTCCACCATCTTTTGTTGCTTACAAAACTGTAGTCAAAGATCCTCTATGTGACAGGACCATTCTGATTTGTGTGACCTATAAAAACACTATAGTCAAAGATCTTCTGTATAGCAGGACCATTCCGATTGGTGTGACCTATAAAAACACTATTATCAAAGATCCTCTATACGGCAGGACCATTCCAATATTTATGACTTACAAAAACACTAAAGACGGGAGCAATCTAACATGTTTTGTTGCTTACAAAACTGTAGTCAAAGATCCTCTATATGACAGGACCATTCTGTTTTATGTGACCTACAAAACACTATTATCAACGATCCTTTATACGGCAGGACCATTCCAATTTGTGTTGCTTACAAAACCGTAGTCAAAGATCCTTTATATGACAGGACCATTCTTTTTTATGTGACCTACAAAACACTATTATCAAAGATCCTCTAAATGACAGGACCATTCCAATAGTTGTGAATGACAAAAACACTATTGTCAAAGATCCTCTATATGACAGGACTATTCTTTTTTATGTGACCTACAAAACACTATTATCAAAGATCCTCTATATGGCAGGACCATTCCAATATTTATGACATACAAAAACACTATAGTCAAAGATCCTCTATGTGACAGGAGTAATCTAACATGTTTTGTTGCTCACAAAACTGTAGTCAAAGATCCTCTATGTGACAGGACCATTCTGTTTTATGTGACCTACAAAACGCTATTATCAAAGATCCTCTATACGGCAGGACCATTCCACTTTGTGTTGCTTACAAAACCGTAGTCAAAGATCCTTTATATGACAGGACCATTCTTTTTTATGTGACCTACAAAACACTATTATCAAAGATCCTCTAAATGACAGGACCATTCCAATAGTTGTGAATGACAAAAACACTATAGTCAAAGATCCTCTATATGGCAGGACCATTCCAATATTTATGACATACAAAAACACTATAGTCAAAGATCCTCTATGACATGTGACAGGAGTAATCTAACATGTTTTGTTGCTTACAAAACTGTAGTCAAAGATCTTCTATACGACAGGACCATTCTGTTTTATGTGACCTACAAAACACTATTATCAAAGATCCTCTATATGACAGGACCATTCCAATATTTATGACATACAAAAACACTATAGTCAAAGATCCTCTATGACATGTGACAGGAGTAATCTAACATGTTTTGTTGCTTACAAAACTGTAGTCAAAGATCTTCTATACGACAGGACCATTCTGTTTTATGTGACCTACAAAACACTATTATCAAAGATCCTCTATATGACAGGACCATTCCAATATTTATGACATACAAAAACACTATAGTCAAAGATCCTCTATGACATGTGACAGGAGTAATCTAACATGTTTTGTTGCTTACAAAACTGTAGTCAAAGATCTTCTATACGACAGGACCATTCTGTTTTATGTGACCTACAAAACGCTATTATCAAAGATCCTCTATACGGCAGGACCATTCCACTTTGTGTTGCTTACAAAACCGTAGTCAAAGATCCTTTATATGACAGGACCATTCTTTTTTATGTGACCTACAAAACACTATTATCAAAGATCCTCTAAATGACAGGACCATTCCAATAGTTGTGAATGACAAAAACACTATAGTCAAAGATCCTCTATATGACAGGACCATTCCAATATTTATGACATACAAAAACACTACAGTCAAAGATCCTCTATGACATGTGACAGGAGTAATCTAACATGTTTTGTTGCTTATAAAACTGTAGTCAAAGATCCTCTATATGACAGGACCATTCTGTTTTATGTGACCTACAAAACGCTATTATCAAAGATCCTCTATACGGCAGGACCATTCCAATATTTGTCGCTTACAAAACCGGAGTCAAAGATCCTTTATATGACAGGACCATTCTTTTTTATGTGACCTACAAAACACTATTATCAAAGATCCTCTTCTATACGGCAGGACCATTCCAATATTTATGACTTACAAAAACACTATAGCCAAAGATCCTCTATATGACAGGAGCAATCTAACATGTTTTGTTGCTTACAAAACTGTAGTCAAAGATCCTCTATAAGGCGGGACCATTCCAATATTTGTGACCTGACAAAAACACTATAGTCAAAGATCCTCTATATAACAGGACCATTCTTTTTTATATGACCTACAAAACACTATTATCAAAGATCCTCTATATGGCAGGACCATTCCAATATTTATGACTTACAAAAACACTATAATCAAAGATCCTCTTTATGACAGGAGCATTCCACCATCTTTTGTTGCTTACAAAACTGTAGTCAAAGATCCGCTATGTGACAGGACCATTCTGATTTGTGTGACCTACAAAAACACTATAGTCAAAGATCTTCTATACAGCAGGACCATTCCCATTGGTGTGACCTATAAAAACACTATAGTCAAAGATCCTCTATAAGGCGGGACCATTCCAATATTTGTGACCTGACAAAACCACTACAATCAAAGATCCTCTATATAACAGAACCATTCTTTTTTATGTGACCTACAAAACACTATTATCAAAGATCCTCTATATGGCAGGACTATTCCAATATCTGTGACTTACAAAAACACTATAATCAAAGATCCTCTTTATGACAGGAGCATTCCACCATTTTTTTTTTTTGCTTACAAAACTGTAGTCAAAGATCCGCTATGTGACAGGAGCATTCTGATTTGTGTGACCTATAAAAACACTATAGTCAAAGATCCTCTATATGGCAAGACCGTTCCAATTTTCAAGACTTACAAAAACACTATTCAAAGATCCTCTATATAGACAGGAGCAATCTAACATGTTTTGTTGCATACAAAACTGTAGTCAAAGATCCTCTATAAGGCGGGACCATTCCAATATTTGTGACCTGACAAAAACACTAGTCAAAGATCCTCTATATAACAGAACCATTCTTTTTTATGTGACCTACAAAACATTATTATCAAAGATCCTCTATATGGCAGGACCATTCCAATATTTATGACTTACAAAAACACTATAGTCAAAGATCATCTTTATGACAGGAGCATTCCACCATCTTTTGTTGCTTACAAAACTGCAGTCAAAGATCTGCTATGTGACAGGACCATTCCGATTGGTGTGACCTATAAAAACACTATAGTCAAAGATCCTCTATATAGCAGGACCATTCCGATTTGTGTGACCTATAAAAACACTGTAGTCAAAGATCCTCTATAAGGCAGGACCATTCCAATATTTGTGACCTGACAAAACCACTATAGTCAAAGATCCTCTATATAACAGAACCATTCTTTTTTATGTGACATACAAAACACTATTATCAAAGATCCTCTATATGGCAGGACTATTCCAATATCTGTGACCTATAAAAACACTATAGTCAAAGATCCTCTGTACGACAGGAGCACTCTGCTGTGTGTAAAAACCTCCAAAAATGTTAGTCACTGCAAGTTTTAAATGGGGTACTGAGGTGTCCTGGCCAGTCCGCTACAAAGACACCTTCTACAAGGAGGCGGGTGAATGTCGCCATGGCAACAAGCGATTGTGATTGTGAAGCGGCTATGGGAATGCGAAAAAAAACCAAAACGATTCCATATTGTTGCTTCTTTGTAAATGGTGATGTGTGAAACACGGCCCCTACGTGTCGACACGTGTCACGGCGGGCCACAAGGCGGCCTCCCGCGTGTCATAAGGGCGCCATCGCCAAACATCATAGAGGAAAGTTGTGTTTCAAAGAGGTGGAAAGTAGTCCAATATCTATGCAGAACTTGCCAAAATACCACAACATGGGAACCCGAGCGAGGGTCTGACCGCCAGGAGCCGGATGAAGCAATGCGTCGGCCCGCTTGCCTCAAAGAAGCGTTACCGCCGGCAACAGCGTGACCCCGAGTCACGCCAAATGGAGAGTGAAATTGAGCTGCAAATACTCTCCACCGACTTAAAGCTGCACGCCGAACACGCTCGCCTCCTCGGAGGACCCCAACGACACCGGACTTGTCTCCATGACGACTGGCTGGCACTGGTGCAGTTCTACCTGACGTGTGTGGAGGTGCGCCGTGGACCGCCCGCCCCCATGGAGGCCAAAGACAACAATACTTCCAAACAAGACCGCCTTGATCCTCCCGCCCAGGAGGCCCAGGCAGACCCCCTCCTCCCGGGGGGACCGCAGACAAAGGAGACGGCGGATCATCAGGACGATAAGAAGGGTGATCAGGAGGAGGAGGGGAGGAAAAACCAGGAGGAGAAAAGGAGCGACCACGTGAAGGAGGAGGGCGGGAACAAAGATGGCACGGGTGAAGACCGTGAGGAGAAAGAGAAGGACAGTCATCAGGAGGAGAAGGAGGGTGACGAGCAGGGCAAAAGGAGTGAGCAGCAGATAAAAGAAGACGGTGGTCCGCACGGAGAGGAAAAAGGGGAAAAGGAAAAGAGCGATGAATCGGAGAGTTACGATGATGAGGAGGTGGACAATGACGAGAGTGACCTGGAGAAAAAAGAAAAGGCCGAGGAACACGAGAAGGAGAGCGGCGACGAGGACGCGGATAACGAGGAGAGTGACGAGGAGAAGGACAGTGGCCAAGAGCTGGAGAGTGGCGATGAGTTGGACAACGAAGAGAGTGGCCAGGAGAAGAAAGAAAAGGCTGTGGGACACGAGAAAGAGAGTGATGAGGAGGACACCGAGAAGGACAATGATGAAGAGCAGGAGAGCGACGAGGAGGTGGACAATGGAGAGAAAATAGAAACGGCTGGAGAACACGAGAAGGAGAGCGACGACGAGGACACCGAGAACGACGAGGAGAAGGACAATGACGAGGAGCAGGAGAGTGATGACGAGGAGAAAGAGGGCGATGACGAGGAGGCGGACAATGAAGAAAGTGACCAGGAGAAGGAGAATGAGGACAAGGAGAGTGACCAGGAGGAGAAGAAGGACAAGGAGAAAGACGACCAGGAGGAGGAAGAGAAGCGAAGTGATCGGGAGGAGAAAGAGAGTGACAATGATGAGAGCGACCATGAGGAGAACGAGGAGGACCAAAGTGACCAGGATGAAGAAGATCTTGACAAAGATGAGAGTGACCAGGACGACGACGACGACGACGAGGAGGGTCAGAGTGATCAGGAGGAAGAGGAGCGTGACAACGATGAGAGTGACCAGGAGGAGGACGAGGGACAAAGTGATCACGAGGGCAAGGACGAGCGTGACAATGATGAGACTGACCGGGAGGAGGACCTGAGTGACGAGGAGGAAGAGGAGTACGACAATCAGGAGAAGGAGCGCGACATCGATGAGAGTGACCGTGACGAGGACGAGGACGAGGAGGACCAAAGTGACGAGGAGGAGTATGACAGTCAGGAGAAGGAGCGTGACAATGATGAGAGCGACCAGGAGGAAGACGAGGAGAGTGACAAGGATGAGAGTGACCAAGAGGAGGACAAAAAGGACCAGGACGACGAGGAGGAGAGTGACAATCAGGAGAATGAGCACGACCCGGAAGAGGACAACAATGGAGAGGAAGAGGACGGAGACAGTGCCCATGAGAAGCAGTGTGAGCAACAGGAGGAGAACGGTGTGAAGAATGAAGTGGAGGAAGAGGAGAACCCCGATAACCAGGAAGAGATCAGTCACGAGGATCAGGAGAGGAAGATCAAGAGCATCAAAAAAGCCATGGGAGATCACGGGGAGAACCAGCAGGCCATGGAGGTGCAAGGATGCCCGGTGTGGAACGCAGCCGCCAGGAGGCGCTGGATCGAAAGATGGAGAATCGGGAGGAGACTGACGGGAAGGCGCTGGGTGATCATGAGGGGGAGGAGGTACAGAGCCATGAGGAGGCGCTGGATGACCACCAGGAGGCGATCGAGAGCAAAGAAGAGAGTGGCCGTGATGAAGAAGAGGGAGAGGAGAGTGACCGTGTGAAGAACATGAAACACTACATCAGTGCCAAATATGTAAATCATATTTATGAACCACTTATTCTAGTTATCATGCTAACATTATTTAGTCATTATGGGTGTGCTACAAAAACAAATAAAGTCATTAAACATCTGGCTGATTTTTTTTTTTTCTATTTAAAAAATAAAACCTTCATACCAGATAGTCATGCTCATAAGCTAGCCCCTCTCATTTGAATCTGAACACCTCCCGCAAACACTCAATCAAGCTTCAATTCCCCCTCTTGAAAAAAGGCGGACCCTTTGTTGTGCACTCCGTAACGTCCTATTAAATCATCATCATCATCGGCATCCTTCCGTCTCGGGAGACGATGGGGTAGATCCAAAAAGGGGGTGGGTCTCACTGCGAGATGGCCCCTGGCACCCGTTTCTTTCGCCAATCGGATGGGCTTTGTTGTGCACTCCGTAACGTTCTATTAAATCATCATCATCGGCATCCTTCCGTCTCGGGAGACGATGGGGTGGATCCAAAAAGGGGGTGGGTCTCACTGCGAGATGGCCCCTGGCACCCGTTTCTTTCGCCAATCGGATGGGCTTTGTTGTGCACTCCGTAACGTTCTATTAAATCATCATCATCGGCATCCTTCCGTCTCGGGAGACGATGGGGTAGATCCAAAAAGGGGGTGGGTCTCACTGCGAGATGGCCGTTTCTTTCGCCAATCGGATGGGCTTTGTTGTGCACTCCGTAACGTCCTATTAAATCATCATCATCATCGGCATCCTTCCATCTCGGGAGACGATGGGGTGGATCCAAAAAGGGGGTGGGTCTCACTGCGAGATGGCCCCTGGCACCCGTTTCTTTCGCCAATCGGATGGGCTTTGTTGTGCACTCCGTAACGTCCTATTAAATCATCATCATCGGCATCCTTCCGTCTCGGGAGACGATGGGGTAGATCCAAAAAGGGGGTGGGTCTCACTGCGAGATGGCCGTTTCTTTCGCCAATCGGATGGGCTTTGTTGTGCACTCCGTAACGTCTTATTAAATCATCATCATCGGCATCCTTCCGTCTCGGGAGACGATGGGGTAGATCCAAAAAGGGGGTGGGTCTCACTGCGAGATGGCCCCTGGCACCCGTTTCTTTCGCCAATCGGATGGGCTTTGTTGTGCACTCCGTAACGTCCTATTAAATCATCATCGGCATCCTTCCGTCTCGGGAGACGATGGGGTAGATCCAAAAAGGGGGTGGGTCTCACTGCGAGATGGCCCCTGGCACCCGTTTCTTTCGCCAATCGGATGGGCTTTGTTGTGCACTCCGTAACGTCCTATTAAATCATCATCGGCATCCTTCCGTCTCGGGAGACGATGGGGTAGATCCAAAAAGGGGGTGGGTCTCACTGCGAGATGGCCCCTGGCACCCGTTTCTTTCGCCAATCGGATGGGCTTAGAACTGGTATCTGCTGGAGTGACCTCTCCAGTGGACCTCTCCAGTGGATCTGCACGGCCTGGGCATGGAACTATGGAGGGCAAGCTGTTGTCCAGGCAGCAAACCCCCCCTCTCCGCATGGCTGGTGGATCCAAGGGAGCGACGAGTGTCGATACAACTTGGCACCAGCGACGCCGCAAATGTGGACTTTAAATTATTATCCAAATGTGTGGATACTATTCTCCCTTCTGGTACTAATGCAGATCAAACCGGCATTTGACGGAGTGGAGTGGAATGATCTATGTCCTGGAGAGATTCGGCTTGGGTAATAGATTTAATTATTGGATTAGACTTAGACTTAGACAAACTTTAATGATCCACAAGGGATCATTAAAGTTAAGCTTCTATATTAAAGGCCTACTGAAAGCCACTACTACCGACCACGCAGTCTGATAGTTTATATATCAATGATGAAATCTTAACATTGCAACACATCCCAATACGGGTTAGATTAATAAAGTGCAATTTTAAATTTCCCGCGAAATATCCTGCTGAAAACGTCTCGGTATGATGACGTTTGCGCGTGACGTCACGGATTGTAGCGGACACTTTGGGACAGCATTAAGTCGTCTTGTTTTCATCGCAAAATTCCACAGTATTCTGGACATCTGTGTTGCTGAATCTTTTGCAATTTGTTTAATGAACAATGGAGATAGCAAAGAAGAAAGCTGTAGGTGGGAAGCGGTGTATTAGCGGCCGGCTGCAGCAACACAAACACGTAGCGGCTACGCCGTAGCCGGTGTTTCATTGTTTACATTCCCGAACGATGACAGTCAAGCTTTACCTTTGGCCTGTGGGGAACTGGGACAACAGAGACTCTTACCAGGAGGACTTTGAGATGGATACGCATGCTTGTGGAGATGGGACAACAGAGACTCTTACCAGGAGGACTTTGAGTTGGATACGCAGCTGCGGCTTCCAAACATTTGATCGCTTGCCCGTACGAGCGTGCCGCTATGTGCACGTCACGTACGTCACTTTGGGGAAATATATGTGCTGTATGAACTTTGCGGAGGTGAACGGTACTTTGGGCTGTGGGATTGAGTGTGTTGTGCGGGTGTTTGATTTGTATTGGCGGGTTATATGGACGGGAGGCGGGAGGTGTTTGTTATGCGGGATTAATTTGTGGCATATTAAATATAAGCCTGGTTGTGTTGTGGCTAATAGAGTATATATATGTCTTGTGTTTATTTACTGTTGTAGTCATTCCCAGCTGAATATCAGGTCACCCCCGCCTCTCACAGCATCTGCCCTCTAGTCCTTCACTCTCACCTTCCTCATCCACGAATCGTTCATCCTCGCTCAAATTAATGAGGCAATCGTCGCTTTCTCGGTCCGAATCGCTCTCGCTGCTGGTGGCCATGATTGTAAACAATGTGCAGATGTGAGGAGCTCCACAACCTGGGACGTCACGCTACTTCCGGTAAAGGCAAGGCTTTTTTTTATCAGCGAGCAAAAGTTGCGAGCTTTATCGTCGATGTTCTCTACTAAATCCTTTCAGCAAAAATATGGCAATATCGCGAAATGATCAAGTATGACACATAGAATGGATCTGCTATCCCCGTTTAAATAAGAAAATCTCATTTCAGTAGGCCTTTAATTCCCCAAATATTCAATCCCAATACTTTTGCCTCAATCGCGGCAGGGCTGTCCTCTCAGCCCATTGGTTTTTTTTTGCTCTCGCCAGTAGCTGTGTTTCCGTTGCAGTTTTTCGTCAAATAAAAGCGATATTTCTCAAATGTCGATATAGTACATTTGTAGCTAGGCATTCCTATTAAAGGGTGATTTGTGTCATGAGCCGTAGTTCTCGTAACATCTCATCCCGTGAGACTTTACTTTAAGGAAGATATTAGACTTAGACTTCCTTTTGTTGTCATCCTAGTTTGAACTTCACAGTACAGATAAGAACAACATTTCGTTTTAGTAGCTCGTAGTGCAGGATACAAGAGCAATAAGGTGCAGAGTGTTTGCTTTTACAAAAGAAGGTGCGGATATAGATTTACTGTACGGATAAATATATTTCACTTTTGCATATGCATCCACGTTTACGGATGTATGTTATATTGTCTTTATAGTCCAGCAAGTTAATACACTTTAACTTTTTGACTTAAAGGCCTACTGAAATGATTTTTTTTTATTTAAACGGGAATAGCAGATCCATTCTATGTGTCATACTTGATCATTTCGCGATATTGCCATATTTTTGCTGAAAGGATTTAGTAGAGAAAATCGACGATAAAGTTCGCAACTTTTGCTCGCTGATAAAAGAAAGCCTTGCCTGTAGCGGAAGTAGCGTGACGTCACAGGAGCTAGTATTCCTCACAATTCCCCGTTGTTTACAATGGAGCGAGAGAGATTCGGACCGAGAAAGTGATGATTACCCCATTAATTTGAGCGAGGATGAAAGATTCGTAGATGAGGAACGTTACAGTGAACGACTTGAGAGGCAGTGATGGACGTATCTTTTTTCGCTCTGACCGTAACTTAGGTACAAGCTGGCTCATTGGATTCCACACTCTCTCCTTTTTTTATTGTGGATCACGGATTTGTATTTTAAACCACCTCGGATACTATATCCTCTTGAAAATGAGAGTCGAGAACGCGAAATGGACATTCAGTGCCTTACATCGGCGAAATGCTTTAGCTACGAGCTAACGTGATAGCATCGTGCTTTAACTGCATATAGAAACAAAAAAATAAACCCCTGACTTAATCGGCAACTATTTTAATAATCGATTTTAATCGATTTAATCGATTAGTTGTTGCAGCCCTAAACATATGTAATATCTACATATTATATATACAGTACATCATAATATATACTGATATATTATATCATATTTTTATATATTTTTTAAAATTTATATTAGGTGTTGAATAAAAAAAACATAGTATACGACCTATTTGTAAAAAAAAATGATGACAGACCCTTTGGGACCAAACTTGAGGGGAGTCCGAAAGGTAAAAAAAAATGTAAATACTGTACTGGTTTTGAAAATTAAAAAAAAATATCAAAATGGCCCACTGTAAACGTTTGGACACCCCTATTTATTTATTTATTTTTTTGAATTTTATAAACCTTTATTTATAAATTGCAACATTTAAAAACAATTGAGAAATAATAATAATCATAATAAGTACAAAACAGTGCCAGTAAACTCAATAAAGTAACTAAAATAGAATGATATATATATATATATATATATATATATATATATATATATATATATATATATATATATATATATATATATATATATATATATATATATATATATATATATATATATATATATATATATATATATATATATATATATAACAAAGTGCACACAAGTTCAGTAAATAATTTAAATTTTGGAACACAGCATCATCGTTTTTACAGCTTTTTGGTTGTTAGAGGTAGAGAGTGTTTCAACGTAGAGTTCTAATTCTTTTTTAAAAGCACAAAAAACAGGTCGGGTATTGAGAAACTTACATTTGTGAATATAAAACTTAGCCAATAATAGTATAATAAGGTTGCAAAGGACGTTTGGACACCCCTCTGCTTTATGGGCTTTCATCCGGAGTGAAGTTGCACCGTTACACTCCGTCCACCAGAGGGCGCCATTGTACCGCTTTGCCGCCTTCAGAATAAAAGCCGGGCAGGCGGGCGGGCGGGGCTTCCACACGGACGACCACCGCGCTCCAAACTTGAGAAAACTTTGTTGAAGAATTGCGGGAGGAACGGAAGAGGAGCGTATCTGCCATTTAGACACCGGTAAGTCTTTTTTATTTCAAATATTTACCACTCATAGTCAGTGGTTTGTTTTGTAAACGTCAGACTTCAAAGTAAAACAAGCGAGGACATCCTAATTCCAGCATTTTTGCTCTTTCCTACAAAGATTAGAATTGTGCAACCCAACTAGTGAGACATTTGACCTGAATAAGGTGTCTGTGTGTCCCAGAGGCGCCAACATGGACGACATCTTCACACAATGCCGAGAAGGGAATTCTGTGGCCGTCCGGCTGTGGTTGGACAACACGGAAAATGACCTCAACTTGGGGTGAGTGGGCGGGAAGGAGCTCCTTGTGGTCAAATAGTTTCCGTGCGAGGAAACTTGACATCATTCGTCTGGAAGAGACAGAAATTCCCAGAAAGGAAGTGAGAGGACCAACAGGATCTGGGTCCACACATGTTGACAGGCCAGACCCAGACCACTTCCTCTGGCACATTGCTGGGGAGCGCCACCTCTGCCGTGTTGCTCCGCCAAAGGAGACGCGAGCTTGATGAGCGGCTCGGGACCACTTGGAGCCCCTCCGAGTTCTTTTTATAGCGCGCTGGATTCCACAGGGAGTGTGACGTCACGTCGGCGTCCTTTTACACAACAATCTTTGTCAGCACACAACGTTGTGTCGGTCACACCTCCCACCGACGAGTGGGTAACAAAACACATCCACCACTAAGCTTTTGTACTGACAAAACACTAGTCAAAGATCATCTATATGACAGGTGCGTGCTGTTTTAGGTACCTACAAAACACTAGCCAAAGATCCTCTATATGAAAGGGGCACTCTGCTGTTTTTTGGTACCTACAAAACTACTAGCCAAAGATCCTCTGTATGACACGAGCTCTCTGCTGTTTTTTGTACTTACAAAACACTAGTCAAAGATCATCTATACGACAGAAGCACTCTGTTTTTGTTGCATACAAAACACTAGTCAAAGATCCTCTATATAAAAGGGGCGCTCTGCTGTTTTTTGTTACCTATAAAACACTAATCAAAGATCCTTACATATGACAAAATTACTGTTTTTTGGTACCTACAAAACTGCTAGTCAAAGATCCTCTATATGACACGAGTGCTCTGCAGTTTTTTTGGTACCTAAAACACTAGCCAAAGATCCTCTATATGACAGGAGCGCTCTGTTTTTTGTTACATAAAAAAACTGCTAGCCAAAGATCCTTTATATGAGAGGAGTGCTCTGTTTGTTGCATGCAAAACACTAGCCAAAGATCCTCTATATGAAAGGGGCACTCTCCTGTTTTTTGGTACCTACAAAACTGCTAGTCAAAGATCCTCTATATGACACGAGTGCTCTGCAGTTTTTTTGGTACCTAAAACACTAGCCAAAGATCCTCTATATGACAGGAGCGCTCTGTTTTTTGTTACATAAAAAAACTGCTAGCCAAAGATCCTTTATATGAGAGGAGTGCTCTGTTTGTTGCATACAAAACACTAGTCAAAGATCCTCTATACGACAGGAGCGCTCTGTTTTTTGTTACATAAAACAACTGCTAGCCAAAGATCCTTTATATGAGAGGAGTGCTCTGTTTGTTGCATACAAAACACTAGTCAAAGATCCTCAATATGAAAGGGGCGCTCTGCTGTTTTTTCTTACATACTGTACAAAACTGCTAACCAAAGATCCTCTATATGACAAAGTTACTGTTTTTTGGTACCTACAAAACTACTAGCCAAAGATCCTCTGTATGACACGAGCTCTCTGCTGTTTTTTGTACTTGCAAAACACTAGTCAAAGATCATCTATACGACAGAAGCACTCTGTTTTTGTTGCAAAAAAACCACTAGTCAAAGATCCTCTATGTGACAGGAGCGTGCTGTTTTTGGTACCTACAAAACGCTAGCCAAAGATCCTCTATACGACAGCAGCGCTCTGTTTTTTGTTACATAAAAAAACTGCTACCCAAAGATCCTTTATGAGAGGAGTGCTCTGTTGCATACAAAACACTAGTCAAAGATCCTCAATATGAAAGGGGCGCTCTGCTGTTTTTTGCTACCTATAAAACCATAATCAAAGATCCTTACATATGACAAAATTACTGTTTTTTGGTACCTACAAAACTGCTAGCCAAAGATCCTCTATATGACACGAGTGCTCTGCAGTTTTTTGGTACCTAAAACACTAGTCAAAGATCCTCTATATGACAGGAGCGTGCTGTTTTTTGGTACCTACAAAACACTAGCCAAAGATCCTCTATACGACAGCAGCGCTCTGTTTTTTGTTACATAAAACAACTGCTAGCCAAAGATCCTTTATATGAGAGGAGTGCTCTGTTTGTTGCATACAAAACACTAGCCAAAGATCCTCAATATGAAAGGGGCCCTCTGCTGTTTTTTGTTGCATACAAAACTGCTAGCCAAAGATCCTCTATATGACAAAATTACTGTTTTTTGGTAGCTACAAAACTACTAGCCAAAGATCCTCTGTATGACACGAGCTCTCTGCTGTTTTTTGTACTTGCAAAACACTAGTCAAAGATCCTCTATATGACAGGAGCGTGCTGTTTTTTGGTAGCTACAAAACACTAGCCAAAGATCCTCTATATGAAAGGGGCACTCTGCTGTTTTTTGGTACCTACAAAACTACTAGCCAAAGATTCTCTGTATGACACGAGCTCTCTGCTGTTTTTTGTACTTGCAAAACACTAGTCAAAGATCATCTATACGACAGAAGCACTCTGTTTTTGTTGCAAAAAAACCACTAGTCAAAGATCCTCTATGTGACAGGAGCGTGCTGTTTTTGGTACCTACAAAACGCTAGCCAAAGATCCTCTATACGACAGCAGCGCTCTGTTTTTTGTTACATAAAAAAACTGCTACCCAAAGATCCTTTATGAGAGGAGTGCTCTGTTGCATACAAAACACTAGTCAAAGATCCTCAATATGAAAGGGGCGCTCTGCTGTTTTTTGCTACCTATAAAACCATAATCAAAGATCCTTACATATGACAAAATTACTGTTTTTTGGTACCTACAAAACTGCTAGCCAAAGATCCTCTATATGACACGAGTGCTCTGCAGTTTTTTGGTACCTAAAACACTAGTCAAAGATCCTCTATATGACAGGAGCGTGCTGTTTTTTGGTACCTACAAAACACTAGCCAAAGATCCTCTATACGACAGCAGCGCTCTGTTTTTTGTTACATAAAACAACTGCTAGCCAAAGATCCTCTATATGACAGGAGCGTGCTGTTTTTTGGTACCTACAAAACACTAGCCAAAGATCCTCTATACGACAGCAGCGCTCTGTTTTTTGTTACATAAAACAACTGCTAGCCAAAGATCCTTTATATGAGAGGAGTGCTCTGTTTGTTGCATACAAAACACTAGCCAAAGATCCTCAATATGAAAGGGGCCCTCTGCTGTTTTTTGTTGCATACAAAACTGCTAGCCAAAGATCCTCTATATGACAAAATTACTGTTTTTTGGTAGCTACAAAACTACTAGCCAAAGATCCTCTGTATGACACGAGCTCTCTGCTGTTTTTTGTACTTGCAAAACACTAGTCAAAGATCCTTTATACGACAGGAGCGTGCTGTTTTTTGGTAGCTACAAAACACTAGCCAAAGATCCTCTATATGAAAGGGGCACTCTGCTGTTTTTTGGTACCTACAAAACTACTAGCCAAAGATCCTCTGTATGACACGAGCTCTCTGCTGTTTTTTGTACTTGCAAAACACTAGTCAAAGATCATCTATACGACAGAAGCACTCTGTTTTTGTTGCAAAAAAAACACTAGTCAAAGATCCTCTATGTGACAGGAGCGTGCTGTTTTTGGTACCTACAAAACGCTAGCCAAAGATCCTCTATACGACAGCAGCGCTCTGTTTTTTGTTACATAAAAAAACTGCTACCCAAAGATCCTTTTTGAGAGGAGTGCTCTGTTGCATACAAAACACTAGTCAAAGATCCTCAATATGAAAGGGGCGCTCTGCTGTTTTTTGCTACCTATAAAACCATAATCAAAGATCCTTACATATGACAAAATTACTGTTTTTTGGTACCTACAAAACTGCTAGCCAAAGATCCTCTATATGACACGAGTGCTCTGCAGTTTTTTTGGTACCTAAAACACTAGCCAAAGATCCTCTATACGACAGGAGTGATCTGCTGTTTTTTGGTACCTACAAAACACTAGCCAAAGATCCTCTATACGACAGGAGCGCTCTGTTTTTTGTTACATAAAAAAACTGCTAGCCAAAGATCCTTTATATGAGAGGAGTGCTCTGTTTGCTGCATACAAAACACTAGTCAAAGATCCTCTATATGAAAGGGGCGCTCTGCTGTTTTTTGTTACATACAAAACTGCTAGCCAAAAATCCTCTATATGACAAAATTACTGTTTTTTGGTAGCTACAAAACTACTAGCCAAAGATCCTCTGTATGACACGAGCTCTCTGCTGTTTTTTGTACTTACAAAACACTAGTCAAAGATCATCTATACGACAGAAGCACTCTGTTTTTGTTGCATACAAAACACTAGTCAAAGATCATCTATATGACAGAAGCACTCTGTTTTTGTTGCATAAAAAACACTAGTCAAAGATCCTCTATATGAAAGGGGCGCTCTGCTGTTTTTTGTTACCTATAAAACACTAATCAAAGATCCTTACATATGACAAAATTACTGTTTTTTGGTACCTACAAAACTGCTAGTCAAAGATCCTCTATATGACACGAGTGCTCTGCAGTTTTTTGGTACCTAAAACACTAGCCAAAGATCCTCTATATGACAGGAGCGCTCTGTTTTTTGTTACATAAAAAAACTGCTAGCCAAAGATCCTTTATATGAGAGGAGTGCTCTGTTTGTTGCATACAAAACACTAGTCAAAGATCCTCTATATGAGAGGTGCGCTCTGTTTGCTGCATACAAAACACTAGCCAAAGATCCTCTATATGACAGGAGCGCTCTGTTTTTTGTTACATAAAACAACTGCTAGCCAAAGATCCTTTATATGAGAGGAGTGCTCTGTTTGTTGCATACAAAACACTAGTCAAAGATCCTCAATATGAAAGGGGCGCTCTGCTGTTTTTTGTTACATACAAAACTGCTAGCCAAAGATCCTCTATATGACAAAATTACTGTTTTATGGTACCTACAAAACTACTAGCCAAAGATCCTCTGTATGACACGAGTGCTCTGCAGTTTTTTGGTACCTAAAACACTAGTCAAAGATCCTCTATATGACACGAGTGCTCTGCTGTTTTTTGGTACCTACAAAACACTAGCCAAAGATCCTCTATACAACAGCAGCGCTCTGTTTTTTGTTACATAAAACAACTGCTAGCCAAAGATCCTTTATATGAGAGGAGTGCTCTGTTTGTTGCATACAAAACACTAGTCAAAGATCCTCAATATGAAAGGGGCGCTCTGCTGTTTTTCGTTACATTAAAAAACTGCTAGCCAAAGATCCTTTATATGAGAGGTGCGCTCTGTTTGCTGCATACAAAACACTAGTCAAAGATCCTCAATATGAAAGGGGCGCTCTGCTGTTTTTTGTTACATACAAAACTGCTAGCCAAAGATCCTCTATATGACAAAATTACTGTTTTTTGGTAGCTACAAAACTACTAGCCAAAGATCCTCTGTATGACACGAGCTCTCTGCTGTTTTTTGTACTTACAAAACACTAGTCAAAGATCATCTATACGACAGCAGCGCTCTGTTTTTTGTTACATAAAAAAACTGCTAGCCAAAGATCCTTTATATGAGAGGAGTGCTCTGTTTTCTGCATACAAAACACTAGTCAAAGATCCTCAATATGAAAGGGGCGCTCTGCTGTTTTTTGCTACCTATAAAACCATAATCAAAGATCCTTACATATGACAAAATTACTGTTTTTTGGTACCTACAAAACTGCTAGCCAAAGATCCTCTATATGACACGAGTGCTCTGCAGTTTTTTGGTACCTAAAACACTAGTCAAAGATCCTCTATATGACAGGAGCGTGCTGTTTTTTGGTACCTACAAAACACTAGCCAAAGATCCTCTATACGACAGCAGCGCTCTGTTTTTTGTTACATAAAACAACTGCTAGCCAAAGATCCTTTATATGAGAGGAGTGCTCTGTTTGTTGCATACAAAACACTAGCCAAAGATCCTCAATATGAAAGGGGCCCTCTGCTGTTTTTTGTTGCATACAAAACTGCTAGCCAAAGATCCTCTATATGACAAAATTACTGTTTTTTGGTAGCTACAAAACTACTAGCCAAAGATCCTCTGTATGACACGAGCTCTCTGCATTTTTTTGTACTTGCAAAACACTAGTCAAAGATCCTCTATATGACAGGAGCGTGCTGTTTTTTGGTAGCTACAAAACACTAGCCAAAGATCCTCTATATGACACGAGTGCTCTAATGTTTTTTGGTACCTACAACACTAGTCAAAGATCCTCTATACGACAGGAGTGCTCTGCTGTTTTTCGGTACCTACAAAGCACTAGTCAAAGATCCTCATAAGACAGGAGCATGTTGCTGCTTTTGTCACCTACAAAAATCATTTATATAACAAGAAGAATCCGTATTTTGTCACCTACAAAAAACGCTAGCTAAAGATCCTCCTACAAGACAGGAGCAATCTGCTGTTTTTTTGTCACCAACAAAAACGCTAGTCCAAGATCCTCTATACAATAGGAGCAATCTGTTTTTTGTCACCAACAAAAACGCTAGCCAAAGATCCTCTATATAACAGGAGCAATCTGTTTTTTGTCACCAACAAAAACGCTAGTCAAAGATCCTTTATATAACAAGAGACATTTCGTTTTTTGGTCACCAACAAAAATGCTAGTCCAAGATCCTCTATATAACAGGAGCAATCTGTTTTTTGTCACCAACAAAAACGCTAGTCCAAGATCCTCTATACAATATTAGCAATCTGTTTTGTGTCACCTACAAAAACGCTAGTCAAAGATCCTCATACAAGACAGGAGCAATCTGCTGTTTTTTTTGTCACCAACAAAAACGCTAGTCCAAGATCCTCTATATAACAGGAGCAATCTGTTTTTTGTCACCAACAAAAACGCTAGTCAAAGATCCTTTATATAACAAAAGAATACGTATTTTGTCACCTACAAAAAACGCTAGTCAAAGATCCTCCTACAAGACAGGAGCAATCTGTTTTTTGTCACCAACAAAAAACGCTAGTCCAAGATCCTCTATACAATAGGAGCAATCTGTTTTTTTTCACCAACAAAAATTCTAGTCCAAGATCCTCTATATAACAGGAGCAATCTGTTTTTTGTCACCAACAAAAACGCTAGTCAAAAATCCTCTATATAACAGGAGCAATCTGTTTTTTGTCACCAACAAAAACGCTAGTCCAAGATCCTCTATATAACAGGAGCAATCTGTTTTTTGTCACCAACAAAAATGCTAGTCCAAGATCCTCTATATAACAGGAGCAATCTGTTTTTTGTCACCAACAAAAACGCTAGTCAAAAATCCTCTATATAACAGGAGCAATCTGTTTTTTGTCACCAACAAAAACGCTAGTCCAAGATCCTCTATATAACAGGAGCAATCTGTTTTTTGTCACCAACAAAAATGCTAGTCCAAGATCCTCTATATAACAGGAGCAATCTGTTTTTTGTCACCAACAGAAACGCTAGTCCAAGATCCTCTATATAACAGGAGCTATCAGTTTTTTGTCACCAACAAAAACGCTAGTCCAAGATCCTCTATATAACAGGAGCAATCTGTTTTTTGTCAACAACAAAAACGCTAGTCAAAGATCTTTTATATAACAAGAGGAATCCGTTTTTTGTCACCTACAAAAACGCTAGTCAAAGACCCTCATACAAGACAGGAGCAATCTGCTGTTTTTTTTGTCACCAATAAAAACGCTAGTCCAAGATCCTCTATATAACAGGAGCAATCTGTTTTTTGTCAACAACAAAAACGCTAGTCAAAGATCCTTTATATAACAAGAGGAATCCGTTTTTTGTCACCTACAAAAACGCTAGTCAAAGATCCTCATACAAGACAGGAGCAATCTGCTGTTTTTTTTGTCACCAATAAAAACGCTAGTCCAAGATCCTCTATATAACAGGAGCAATCTGTTTTTTGTCACCAACAAAAACGCTAGTCAAAGATCCTTTATACAACAAGAGATATCCGTTTTTTGTCACCTACAAAAACGCTAGTCAAAGATCCTCATACAAGACAGGAGCAATCTGCAGTTTTTTTTGTCACCAATAAAAACGCTAGTCAAAAATCCTCTATATAACAGGAGCAATCTGTTTTTTGTCACCAACAAAAACGCTAGTCCAAGATCCTCTATACAACAGAAGCAATCTGTTTTTTGTCACCAACAAAAATTCTAGTCCAAGATCCTCTATATAACAGGAGCAATCTGTTTTTTTGTCACCAACAAAAACGCTAGCCAAAGATCCTCTATATAACAGGAACTATCTGTTTTTTGTCACCAACAAAAACGCTAGTCAAAGATCCTTTATACAACAAGAGGAATCCGTTTTTTGTCACCTACAAAAACGCTAGTCAAAGACCCTCATACAAGACAGGAGCAATCTGCTGTTTTTTTTGTCACCAACAAAAACGCTAGTCCAAGATCCTCTATATAACAGGAGCAATCTGTTTTTTGTCAACAACAAAAACGCTAGTCAAAGATCCTTTATATAACAAGAGGAATCCGTTTTTTGTCACCTACAAAAACGCTAGTCAAAGATCCTCATACAAGACAGGAGCAATCTGCTGGGTTTTTTTGTCACCAATAAAAACGCTAGTCCAAGATCCTCTATATAACAGGAGCAATCTGTTTTTTGTCAACAACAAAAACGCTAGTCAAAGATCCTTTATATAACAAGAGGAATCCGTTTTTTGTCACCTACAAAAACGCTAGTCAAAGATCCTCATACAAGACAGGAGCAATCTGCTGTTTTTTTTTTGTCACCAATAAAAACGCTAGTCCAAGATCCTCTATATAACAGGAGCAATCTGTTTTTTGTCAACAACAAAAACGCTAGTCAAAGATCCTTTATATAACAAGAGGAATCCGTTTTTTGTCACCTACAAAAACGCTAGTCAAAGATCCTCATACAAGACAGGAGCAATCTGCTGTTTTTTTTTTGTCACCAATAAAAACGCTAGTCCAAGATCCTCTATACAACAGGAGCAATCTGTTTTTTGTCACCAACAAAAACGCTAGTCAAAGATCCTTTATACAACAAGAGATATCCGTTTTTTGTCACCTACAAAAACGCTAGTCAAAGATCCTCATACAAGACAGGAGCAATCTGCAGTTTTTTTTGTCACCAATAAAAACGCTAGTCAAAAATCCTCTATATAACAGGAGCAATCTGTTTTTTGTCACCAACAAAAACGCTACTCCAAGATCCTCTATACAACAGAAGCAATCTGTTTTTTGTCACCAACAAAAATTCTAGTCCAAGATCCTCTATATAACAGGAGCAATCTGTTTTTTGGTCACCAACAAAAACGCTAGCCAAAGATCCTCTATATAACAGGAACTATCTGTTTTTTGTCACCAACAAAAACGCTAGTCAAAAATCCTTTATACAACAAGAGGAATCCGTTTTTTGTCACCTACAAAAACGCTAGTCAAAGACCCTCATACAAGACAGGAGCAATCTGCTGTTTTTTTTGTCACCAACAAAAACGCTAGTCCAAGATCCTCTATACAACAGGAGCAATCTGTTTTTTGTCAACAACAAAAACGCTAGTCAAAGATCCTTTATATAACAAAAGGAATCTGTTTTTTGTCACCTACGAAAACGCTAGTCAAAGATCCTCATACAAGACAGGAGCAATGTGCTGTTTTTTTGTCACCAATAAAAACGCTAGTCCAAGATCCTCTATATAACAGGAGCAATCTGTTTTTTGTCACCAACAAAAACGCTAGTCCAAGATCCTCTATATACAGGAGCAATCTGTTTTTTGTCACCAACAAAAACGCTAGTCCAAGATCCTCTATATAACAGGAGCAATCTGTTTTTTGTCACCAACAAAAACGCTAGTCCAAGATCCTCTATATAACAGGAGCAATCTGTTTTTTGTCACCAACAAAAACCCTAGTCAAAGATCTTTTATATAACAAGAGGAATCCGTTTTTTGTCACCTACAAAAACGCTAGTCAAAGATCCTCATACAAGACAGGAGCAATCTACTGTTTTTTGTGTCACCAATAAACATGCTAGTCAAAGATCCTCTATATAACAGGAGCAATCTGTTTTTGTCACCAACAAAAACCCTAGTCAAAGATCCTTTATATAACAAGAGGAATCCGTTTTTTGTCGACAACAAAAACGCTAGTCAAAGATCCTTTATACAACAAGAGGAATCCGTTTTTGTCACCTACAAAAACGCTAGTGCAAGATCCTCTATACAACAGGAACTATCTGTTTTTGTCACCAACAAAAACGCTAGTCAAAGATCCTTTATATAACAAGAGGAATCCGTTTTTGTCACCTACAAAAACGCTAGTCAAAGATCCTCATACAAGACAGGAGCAATCTGCTGGTTTTTTTGTCACCAATAAAAACGCTAGTCCAAGATCCTCTATATAACAGGAGCAATCTTTTTTTTGTCACCAACAAAAACGCTAGTCCAAGATCCTCTATACAACAGGAGCAATCTGTTTTTTTGTCACCAACAAAAACACTAGTCCAAGATCCTCTATATAACAGGAGCAATCTGTTTTTTGTCATCAACAAAAACGCTAGTCAAAGATCCTTTATACAACAAGAGGAATCCGTTTTTGTCACCAACAAAAACGCTAGTGCAAGATCCTCTATACAACAGGAACTATCTGTTTTTGTCACCAACAAAAACGCTAGTCAAAGATCCTTTATATAACAAGAGGAATCCGTTTTTGTCACCTACAAAAACGCTAGTCAAAGATCCTCATACAAGACAGGAGCAATCTACTGTTTTTTGTGTCACCAATAAAAATGCTAGTCAAAGATCCTCTATATAACAGGAGCAATCTGTTTTTGTCACCAACAAAAACCCTAGTCAAAGATCCTTTATATAACAAGAGGAATCCGTTTTTTGTCATCAACAAAAACGCTAGTCAAAGATCCTTTATACAACAAGAGGAATCCGTTTTTGTCACCTACAAAAACGCTAGTGCAAGATCCTCTATACAACAGGAACTATCTGTTTTTGTCACCAACAAAAACGCTAGTCAAAGATCCTTTATATAACAAGAGGAATCCGTTTTCTGTCACCTACAAAAACGCTAGTCAAAGACCCTCATACAAGACAGGAGCAATCTGCTGGTTTTTTTGTCACCAATAAAAACGCTAGTCCAAGATCCTCTATATAACAGGAGCAATCTTTTTTTTGTCACCAACAAAAACGCTAGTCCAAGATCCTCTATACAACAGGAGCAATCTGTTTTTTTGTCACCAACAAAAACACTAGTCCAAGATCCTCTATATAACAGGAGCAATCTGTTTTTTGTCATCAACAAAAACGCTAGTCAAAGATCCTTTATACAACAAGAGGAATCCGTTTTTGTCACCAACAAAAACGCTAGTGCAAGATCCTCTATACAACAGGAACTATCTGTTTTTGTCACCAACAAAATCGCTAGTCAAAGATCCTTTATATAACAAGAGGAATCCGTTTTTGTCACCTACAAAAACGCTAGTCAAAGATCCTCATACAAGACAGGAGCAATCTACTGTTTTTTGTGTCACCAATAAAAATGCTAGTCAAAGATCCTCTATATAACAGGAGCAATCTGTTTTTGTCACCAACAAAAACCCTAGTCAAAGATCCTTTATATAACAAGAGGAATCCGTTTTTTGTCATCAACAAAAACGCTAGTCAAAGATCCTTTATACAACAAGAGGAATCCGTTTTTGTCACCTACAGAAACGCTAGTGCAAGATCCTCTATACAACAGGAACTATCTGTTTTTGTCACCAACAAAAACGCTAGTCAAAGATCCTTTATATAACAAGAGGAATCCGTTTTTGTCACCTACAAAAACGCTAGTCAAAGATCCTCATACAAGACAGGAGCAATCTACTGTTTTTTGTGTCACCAATAAAAATGCTAGTCAAAGATCCTCTATATAACAGGAGCAATCTGTTTTTGTCACCAACAAAAACCCTAGTCAAAGATCCTTTATATAACAAGAGGAATCCGTTTTTTGTCATCAACAAAAACGCTAGTCAAAGATCCTTTATACAACAAGAGGAATCCGTTTTTGTCACCTACAAAAACGCTAGTGCAAGATCCTCTATACAACAGGAACTATCTGTTTTTGTCACCAACAAAAACGCTAGTCAAAGATCCTTTATATAACAAGAGGAATCCGTTTTCTGTCACCTACAAAAACGCTAGTCAAAGACCCTCATACAAGACAGGAGCAATCTGCTGGTTTTTTTGTCACCAATAAAAACGCTAGTCCAAGATCCTCTATATAACAGGAGCAATCTTTTTTTTGTCACCAACAAAAACGCTAGTCCAAGATCCTCTATACAACAGCAGCAATCTGTTTTTTTGTCACCAACAAAAACACTAGTCCAAGATCCTCTATATAACAGGAGCAATCTGTTTTTTGTCACCAACAAAAACGCTAGCCAAAGATCCTCTATATAACAGGAGCAATCTGTTTTTGTCACCAACAAAAACGCTAGTCCAAGATCCTCTATATAACAGGAGCAATCTGTTTTTTGTCACCAACAAAAACGCTAGTCCAAGATCCTCTATACAACAGAAGCAATCTGTTTTTTGTCACCAACAAAAATTCTAGTCCAAGATCTTCTATATAACAGGAGCAATCTGTTTTTTGTCACCAACAAAAACGCTAGTCCAAGATCCTCTATATAATAGGAGCTATCTGTTTTTTGTCACCAACAAAAACGCTAGTCAAAGATCCTTTATATAACAAGAGGAGTCCGTTTTTGTTATCAACAAAAACGCTAGTCAAAGATCCTTTATATAACAAGAGTAATCTGTTTTTTGTCACCAACAAAAACGCTAGTCCAAGATCCTCTATATAACAGGAACTATCTGTTTTTTGTCACCAACAAAAACGCTAGTCAAAGATCCTTTATATAACAAGAGTAATTTGTTTTTTGTCACCAACAAAAACGCTAGTCAAAGATCCTCATACAAGACAGAAGCAATCTGCTGGGTTTTTTTGTCACCTACAAAAACGCGAGTCCAAGATCCTCTATACAACAGGAGCACTCTGCTGCTGTTAAATGTGTCAGATAGTTTTTATATGGTGTCTGCTGAGCAACTCCAGCTTGTTTCCTTCTATGATGACGTCATCACACAATGACATCAATGCATTCATACTGTAAATGTGCGGGGGAGGCGAGGGGAGGAGCGGGGGAGGGGAGGGGAGGAGCGGGGGACGATCAGCAGGATCTCATTCCCGACTTTGTAGTTCAGTTTGTAGTTAAGGAGCGGCACCTCTGCCGGGCTGCTGTGTTGTTCCGTCAATCTTCTCGAGCGGCTTGGGAATACTTCACTCCTTTTTATAGCGCTGGATTCCACACAGAGTGTGACGTCACCTCAGAGTCCTTTTAACACAACAACCTTTTTTTAGCCCATTTCTGTCAAACCTCCCACCAACTCGTGAAAACACTCATGAGTAATCCAATACTCAAGCTTTATTACCTACAAAAACGCCAGTCAAAGATCCTCTGTTTGACAGGAGCACTCGGCTGTATTTTTGTTACCTACAAAAACGCTAACCAAAGATCCCCTAGATGATGGAAGCATTCTGCTGTTTTTTGTTACCTAGTACTAAACGCTAACCAAAGATCCCCTAGATGATGGAAGCATTCTGCTGTTTTTTGTTACCTAGTACTAAACACTAACCAAAGATCCTCTTTATGATAGGAGCACTCTGCTCTTTTTTGTTACCTATACAAACACACTAGTCAAAGATCTTCTATATGACAGAAACACTCGGCTAATTTTGTCGCCTACACAAATACTATTCAAAGATTTTCATATGACAGACGCAATCTGCTTTTTTTATACCTATAGAAACGCTGGCCAAAGATCCTCTGTATGACAGGAGCACTCCACTGTGTGAGTTACCTACAAAAACCTTCGTCAAAGATACTTTATATGACAGGAGCACTCTGCTTTTTGTTAGCTACAGAAATACTAGTCAAAGATCCTCTATATATATGACAGGAGCACTCTGCTTTTTTGTTAGCTACAGAAATACTAGTCAAAGATCCTCTATATGACAGAAGCACTCTGCTATTTTTTGCTACCTACAAAGACACTGGTCAAAGATTATTTGTGTATATAAGAAGATCACTCTTGTTTTTTTTACCTCCAAAAACACAATTCAAAGATCCTCATATGACAGGAGCACCCTGCGGATTTTTGTTACTTACAAAACACTTGTTAAAGATCCTCTATATGACAGGAGCACCCTGTTTTGTGTTACCTACAGAAACACTAGTCAAAGATCCTCTATATGACAGGAGCACCCTGTTTTGTGTTACCTACAGAAACACTAGTCAAAGATCCTCTATATGACAGGAGCACTCTGCTTTTTGTTAGCTACAGAAATACTAGTCAAAGATCCTCTATATATGACAGAAGAACTCAGCTTTTTTGTAAGCTACAGAAATACTAGTCAAAGATCCTTTATATGACAGAAGCACTCTGCTATTTTTTGCTACCTACAAAGACACTGGTCAAAGATTATTTGTGTATATAAGAAGATCACTCTGGTTTTTTTACCTCCAAAAACACAAGTCAAAGATCCTCATATGACAGGAGCACCCTGCTGCTTTTTGTTAGCTACAGAAATACTAGTCAAAGATCCTCTATATGACAGAAGCACTCTGCTATTTTTTGCTACCTACAAAGACACTGGTCAAAGATGATTTGTGTATATAAGAAGATCACTCTTGATTTTTTTACCTCCAAAAACACAAGTCAAAGATCCTTTATATATGACAGGAGCACTCTGCTTTTTGTTAGCTACAGAAATACTAGTCAAAGATCCTCTATATGACAGGAGCACTCTGCTATTTTTTGCTACCTACAAAGACACTGGTCAAAGATGATTTGTGTATATAAGAAGATCACTCTTGATTTTTTTACCTCCAAAAACACAAGTCAAAGATCCTTTATATATGACAGGAGCACTCTGCTTTTTGTTAGCTACAGAAATACTAGTCAAAGATCCTCTATATATGACAGAAGCACTCTGCTATTTTTTGCTACCTACAAAGACACTGGTCAAAGATTATTTGTATATATAAGAAGATCACTCTGTTTTTTTTTACCTCCAAAAACACAATTCAAAGATCCTCATATGACAGGAGCACCCTTCTGCTTTTTGTTACTTACAAAACATTAGTTAAAGATCCTGTATATGACAGGAGCACTCTGCTTTTTGTTAGCTACAGAAATACTAGTCAAAGATCCTCTATATATGACAGGAGCACTCTGCTTTTTGTTAGCTACAGAAATACTAGTCAAAGATCCTCTATATATGACAGGAGCACTCTGCTTTTTGTTAGCTACAGAAATACTAGTCAAAGATCCTCTATATATGACAGAAGAACTCTGCTTTTTTGTTAGCTACAGAAATACTAGTCAAAGATCCTCTATATATGACAGAAGAACTCTGCTTTTTTGTTAGCTACAGAAATACTAGTCAAAGATCCTCTATATATGACAGGAGCACTCTGCTTTTTGTTAGCTACAGAAATACTAGTCAAAGATCCTCTATATATGACAGAAGAACTCTGCTTTTTTTGTTAGCTACAGAAATACTAGTCAAAGATCCTCTATATATGACAGAAGAACTCTGCTTTTTTGTTAGCTACAGAAATACTAGTCAAAGATCCTCTATATATGACAGAAGAACTCTGCTTTTTGTTAGCTACAGAAATACTAGTCAAAGATCCTTTATATGACAGGAGCACTCTGCTTTTTTGTTAGCTACAGAAATACTAGTCAAAGATCCTCTATATATGACAGAAGAACTCTGCTTTTTTTTAGCTACAGAAATACTAGTCAAAGATCCTCTATATATGACAGAAGAACTCTGCTTTTTTGTTAGCCACAGAAATACTAGTCAAAGATCCTCTATATATGACAGAAGAACTCTGCTTTTTTGTTAGCCACAGAAGTACTAGTCAAAGATCTTCTATATATGACCGAAGAACTCTGCTTTTTTGTTAGCTACAGAAATACTAGTCAAAGATCCTCTATTTGACAGAAGCACTCTGCTATTTTTTTCTACCTACAAAGACACTGGTCAAAGATTATTTGTGTATATAAGAAGATCACTCTTGTTTTTTTACCTCCAAAAACACAATTCAAAGATCCTCTATATATGACAGGAGCACCCTGTTTTGTGTTACCTACAGAAACACTAGTCAAAGATCCTCTATATGACAGGAGCACTCTGACTAGCATTTTTTTTAAGTAACAAAAAACCCAAAGATCTTCTATATGACAGGAGCACTCTGCTGTGTTGTGTTAGCTACAGAAAGACTCGTCAAAGATCCTCTATATGGCAGAAGTACTCATTTTGTTGCCTACAGACAAACTATTCAAAGATTTTCACACATGAAAAGGAGCACACACACACACACACACACACACACACACACACACACACACACACACACACACACACACACACACACACACACACACACACACACACACACACACACACACAGCTGTGGCGTGAGGTCAGCTCGCTATTATAGCGTGAAGACGCTAAAGCAGGAAGTGTGCTGCTCTGTCCAAATAAAGATTAGGAGCTGCTGTCAGGCTGCGGAACGTCAGTCGAAAATAAAAAAACAGTCACACTAAAAAAAAAAAAAATGTTGTAAAAAAAAAACATTTTGAACATTCCATAAATGTGAAAGCTGGAGTCCAGTTTATGGTGCCTTTTGTTTTTGGTTGCGCCCTAAAAAGTGTTAACACTGCAAGTATAAGTTTAATTGTAACATGCATCCGAGTTGTTGAAAATCGCTAATGCTAATCGGTAGCATATCAATGGCGAATCCCATGTATATTAGCATCAAGCTATCGCACTGTTTAAAAGCGGAGCCTTACTTTACTTAGGTTTTTTGACTCCATTTCTTAGTTGGCGTCGACAATTGCAACATTGCCAGGAGGGCGTGTCCGCTCTCAGTGCTGCTGGAGTGCTCGCCGAGTGCCAAAGTGCAAGTCAAGGACTTTGGTATTTATTGCTCACCTTTAGCAACGAGAAATGTTCTGCGTGTACGTTCTTGTGGCAACACCCTATGATGGAACTCCTCCGAGGGTTACGGATGTGTCAAGACACGCACCGCTACTGTTTTACCTGTAGGGATTGGTACCTTTTCACATTCCAACCGAGACGGTACCAATTCCTGGTACCTGGTAGGGGTTGAGGTTTGTCCTAAAAAGTGTTAATACTGTAAGTGTTGTACTTATTACACACCAGCTGTTTGATTGCAACGTGCATCTTAGTTGTCGTTTTCATGAACACATTTGGTGTTTAAATCGCCATGTAAAATCGCTAATGCTAATCGCTAGCATGTATATGGCATATCCAATGTGAATTAGCATCGCGCTAGCGCGTTTTGAAAAGTAGAGGCCTATTTTTGTGTGCTTTTTGTAAGACATGCTTGCTTTGTCGACATGGAAAATTGCAACATAATACGCCTGTTTGACTGCTAATGTTGTCGTAGTCAGGAAGTAGTCTTTGCCATTAAGATAAATGTGCCAGTCGTTGAGTCCTAAAAAGTGTTAATACTGTAAGTGTTGTACTTATTACACACCAGCTGTTTGATTGTAACATGCATCTAAGTTGTTTTCATAAACAAATTTGGTGTTTTTAAATCGCCATGTAAAATCGCTAATGCTAATCGCTAGCATGTATATGGCATATCCAATGTGAATTAGCATCGAGCTAGCGCATTTTGAAAAGTTTGGGCTTTTTTTGAGCCCTTTTTGTAAGACATTTTTGCTTTGTCGACATGGAAAATTGCAACATAATACGCCTGTTTGACTGCTAATGTTGTCGTAGTCAGGAAGTAGTCTTTGCCATTAAGATAAATGTGCCAGTTGTTGAGTCCTAAAAAGTGTTAATACTGTAAGTATTGTACTTATTACACACCAGCTGTTTGATTGTGACGTGCATCTTAGTTGTCGTTTTCATGAACACATTTGGTGTTTAAATCGCCATGTAAAATCGCTAATGCTAATCGCTAGCATGTATATGGCATATCCAATGTGAACTAGCATCGAGCTAGCGCATTTTGAAAAGTTTGGGCTTTTTTTGAGCACTTTTTGTAAGACATGCTTGCTTTGTTGACATGGAAAATTGCAACATAATACGCCTGTTTGACTGCTAATGTTGTCGTAGTCAGGAAGTAGTCTTTGCCATTAAGATAAATGTGCCAGTCGTTGAGTCCTAAAAAGTGTTAATACTGTAAGTATTGTACTTATTACACACCAGCTGTTTGATTGCAACGTGCATCTTAGTTGTCGTTTTCATGAACACATTCGGTGTTTAAATCGCCATGTAAAATCGCTAATGCTAATAGCTAGCATGTATATGGCATATCCAATGTGAATTAGCATCGAGCTAGCGCATTTTGAAAAGTGGGGGCTTTTTTTGAGCGCTTTTTATAAGACACGCCTGCTTTGTCTACATGGAAAATTGCAACATAACACGCCTGTTTGCCTGCTAATGTCGTAGTCAGGAAGTAGTCTTTGCCATTAAGATAAATGTGCCAGTCGTTGAGTCCTAAAAAGTGTTAATACTGTAAGTATTGTACTTATTACACACCGGCTGTTTGATTGCAACGTGCATCTTAGTTGTCGTTTTCATGAACACATTTGGTGTTTAAATCGCCATGTAAAATCGCTAATGCTAATCGCTAGCATGTATATGGCATATCCATTGTAAATTAGCATCGCGCTAACGAGTGGGGGCTTTTTTTGAGCACTTTTTATAAGACACGCCTGCTTTGTCTACATGGAAAATTGCAACGTAATACGCCAGTTTTCCTGCTAATGTCGTAGTCAGGAAGTAGTCTTTGCCATTAAGATAAATGTGCCAGTCGTTGAGTGCTAAAAAGTGTTAATACTGTAAGTGTTGTACTTATTACACACCAGCTGTTTGATTGCAACGTGCATCTTAGTTGTTGTTTTCATGAACACATTTGGTGTTTAAATCGCCATGTAAAATCGCTAATGCTAATCGCTAGCATGTATCTGGCATACCCAATGTAAATTAGCATCGCGCTAACGCATTTTGAAAAGTGGGGGCTTTTTTTGAGCGCTTTTTATAAGACACGCCTGCTTTGTCGACATGGAAAATTGCAACGTAATATGCCAGTTTTCCTGCTAATGTCGTAGTCAGGAAGTAGTCTTTGCCATTAAGATAAATGTGCCAGTTGTTGAGTCCTAAAAAGTGTTAATACTGTAAGTATTGTACTTATTACACACCGGCTGTTTGATTGCAACGTGCATCTTAGTTGTCGTTTTCATGAACACATTTGGTGTTTAAATCGCCATGTAAAATCGCTAATGCTAACCGATAGCATGTATATGGCATATCCAATGTTAATTAGCATCGAGCTAACGCATTTTGAACATAAGGGGCCCATTTTTGTGTGCTTTTTGTAAGACATGCTTGCTTTGTCGACATGGAAAATTGCAACATAATACGCCTGTTTGACTGCTAATGTTGTCGTAGTCAGGAAGTAGTCTTTGCCATTAAGATGAATGTACCAGTTGTTGAGTCCTAAAAAGTGTTAATACTGTAAGTATTGTACTTATTACACACCAGCTGTTTGATTGTGACGTGCATCTTAGTTGTCGTTTTCATGAACACATTTGGTGTTTAAATCGCCATGTAAAATCGCTAATGCTAATCGCTAGCATGTATATGGCATATCCAATGTGAATTAGCATCGCGCTAACGAGTGGGGGCTTTTTTGAGCACTTTTTATAAGACACGCCTGCTTTGTCTACATGGAAAATTGCAACGTAATACGCCAGTTTTCCTGCTAATGTCGTAGTCAGGAAGTAGTCTTTGCCATTAAGATAAATGTGCCAGTCGTTGAGTCCTAAAAAGTGTTAATTCTGTAAGTATTGTTAATCGTATTATCGGGCTGGCGCATTTTGAAAAGTGGAGGCTTATTTTGGAGTGTCCTTCCAGCGACGACCACGGCTTCAGCCCGCTGCACTGGGCCTGCAGGGAGGGGCGCGGCGGCGTGGTGGACATGCTCATCATGAGGGGCGCCCGCATCAACGTGATGAACCGCGGCGACGACACACCCCTGCATCTGGCTGCCAGTCACGGCCACGGTGACATCGTGGCCAAGGTACGCCCCCCCTCCCCCCCTATCCCCCCCACGTTATGACACCATGGCGACGACCTCATCTTTGCCTCAACTGTGTGCAGCTGATTCAGTGCAAAGCGGACCCAAACACCGTCAACGAACACGGGAACACGCCGCTGCACTACGCCTGCTTCTGGGGCCAAGAGGAGGTGGCGGAGGTAGCAACACGCCACACTGACAGCGCCCTCTGCTGGACAGACAACGTAAAACTAGGATTTGTTGGGGAAGGAGGGTTAAAAATAGACTTTTTTTTAAAGCAGTCTCTGTTAAGATTACTGACGTTTATTTGCTACTCAGGTGATCTTGGAACGTCATCCGCCCAAATAGAAGGGGTACACTGTACAGAAATATATGTTGTGTCTTTATTACCAAAGCTTTTTATTTGATATTGAGTCAATGTAACTTCATTTTTTGCGTTTAAATTTTGTGAACTGAATTTTTTTACATCAAATTGTGCTGACAGTTTCATTGGAAAAAAAAACATGTTAGCAAAATGCGTGTTTAAAAATTAAGTATTTTGAAATTATATTTATTTTTATAGTTTACACTGAATTTTTACTCACTGAATTTTTCTACAATTATTTTTTCTAACATTTCATTTTTAAATACACTGACTTTTTCGACAATTATTTTTTCTAACAATTAAGTTTTTAAATACACTGAATTTTTCTAACAAAGAATTTTAAAACAATGACTTCTTATACACTAAATTTTTCTACACTGATTTTTTCTAATGATGACTTTTTATACACTGAATTATAGATTCAATTTGTATACACTACATTTTTCACACACTACATTTTTATACACAAAATTTTTAATTCACTAAATTTTTATACACTAAATGTCACTCCACTAAATTTCTATACATTAAATGTGTATACACAATTTTTCATACACTACATTTTTATACACATTTTTTTATACACTACATTTTTCATACACTAAATTTTTCTAACAGGAATTTTTAAACAATGAATTTTTAAACGTTGAATTTTTATACAGTAAATTTTTCTAACGTGAATTTTTCTTACAGTAAATTTTTAAACACTGAATATTTAAACACTGAATTTTTTTACACTGAAATTTTCTAACGGAATTTTTCTTCACTGATTATTTTAACGCTGAATTTTTAAACACTGAGCTTTTATACAGACTTTTTTTTTACACTGAATTTTTAAACGATGAATTTTTATACAGTAAATTTTTCTAACGTGAATTTTTCTTACAGTGAATTTTTAAACACTGAAATTTTTTTACACTGAATTTTTTAACGCTGAATTTTTAAACACTGAATTTTCTAACTGAATTTTAAAAAATTAATAGTTTTCAGAGAACTTTTGTACACTGATTTTTTTTACACTGAATTTTTAAACACAAAAAAAAATACGTTTCATTTTTAAACACTGAATTTTTCTAACAGTGAATTTTTTTTCACTGAATTTTTTAACGCTGAATTTTTAAACACTGAGCTTTTATACACTACATTTTTAAAAATTAATAGTTTTAAATGAATTTTTATACGCTGATTTTTTTTACACTGAATTTTTCTAACACTGAATTAAAAACAATAATAGTTTTAATTGAATTTTGTACACTTATTTATTTCATACTGAATTTTTAAACAAAAAAAGTCTATGAAATTGATGAAATTTTATGTACAAAAATTCAGTTCACAAAATTCAAACTGAATTTTTAAACACTGATTTCTTATACACAGAATTTTAATGCACAAAATTTTTCTACACTGAATTTTTTCAACACAGAATTTTTATACAGTGAATTTTAAAACACTGAATTTTAAACAGACATTTTGCTAAAAATGTTTTTCAATGAAATTTTCAGCATATTTTGATGTAAAAAAATTTTTAAAAATTCAAAAGCAAAAAAATTCCGTTACAAAAAAAAAGCTTTGGTGATAAGAACCCAAATTACCTCTATAAAAATACATGTACATCACTAAAACATTTATTGGTGGGTAACTTTGACCCCAAAAAATAGTTTGATGACGACAATAAAATCTAACTTTAATTTGTTACACCAGATCCGATCCAGATTGACATAAATATCAATGTACGTCATGTCATTTTGTGGTCTTCAAGTTACATTTGCCTTAAACTGACAAATAAATATTTTTTTATTTTCTTTTGACGTGCCGCTGCTCATTCCATGACGAAGAAGCCCAGCTGGAGTTCTGAGGATTCTTGTTTGTGTTGATTCTTGAAGAATCTTTGTGCTCGTTTAGGACCTGCTGGACAGCGGTGCTGAGGTGTGTGTGTGCAACAGGTACGGACAGACGCCTCTGGACAAGGCCAAGCCCCACTTGAGGCAACTTCTTCAAGGTGAGAAGTCACTAAGGAAGGTATTAAGTAGGGCTCGGCCATCGATCTGTCATCTATCGATCTGTATCGGCCAGGTTTCCGTGAAAAATGACGTGATCAGACCATCGCAAAAGCCGTCCCGTCTGTATTTATTTTTAGTACCCGGGTCGACAGCTAACTGTATATGTCCATACACAGTGTGGAGCCGCTGCCCTAAGTTAATCACCCTCCATTGCGGCAACTAAACATGCTACACAACAAGAAAGAGCAAGCAGAAGCAGACACGGAGAGACGCTAACCGCTAAGTTAGCTCGAAGGAACCGATGAAAAAAGTGCCCAGTAAAGTTTAGAAGAGTTGATGGAAACATGTTGCAACAGAAAGTGTAGAAAATAAAGAGCAGGAGAAAATACATGAAATATACGCCGGCACGCATGATACTGGCGGTCACGTCCAACCCGATGCCCTGACCCACCATCAAAACATTTCAGGGAGATCGGAGCACGTGTAAGGAAGTTATTACTATTATAGTTTTTCACCACAAGGGGGCGAAAAAATGCGCCGCAGTCGTCATGTAGTTGCGTCCTACCCAGCACCCCGAACCACCATCCAAATTTCCCGGAAGATCGGAGCATGCGTAAGGAAGTTATTACTGTTATAGTTTTTCACCACAAGGGGGCGACAGATGGCGCGGCAGTAGTCAAGCAGTTGCGTCCCACCCAACACGCCGACCCACCATCCAAATTTTCCCGAAGATCGGAGCATGTGTCAGAAAGTTATTACTGTTATAATGTTTCACCATAAGAGGGCGAAAAAAGGTAGTCGTGCAGTTGCGTCCCACCCAACCCCCGACCCACCATCCAAATATTCCGGAAGTTCGAAGCATGTGTAAGGATGTTATTACTGTCATAGTTTTTCCACCACAAAGGGGCGAAAAAATACGCCGCAGTCATGCAGTTGCGTCCCACCCACCCATCCAAATTTTCCGGAAGATCGGCGCATACGTAAAGAAGTTATTACCGTTATAGTTTTTAACCACAAGGGAGCGAAAAAACGTTATAGTGTTTCACCACAGGGAGGCGAAGAATGGCGCTGCAGTAGTCATGCAGTTGCGTCCCACCCAACACGCCGAACCACCATCCAAATTTTCCGGAAGATCGGAGCATGCGTAAGGATGTTATTACTGTTATAGTTTTTCGCCACAAGGGGGCGACAGATGGCGCGGCAGTAGTCAAGCAGTTGCGTCCCACCCAACACGCCGACCCACCATCCAAATTTTCCGGAAGATCGGAGCATGTGTCAGAAAGTTATTACTGTTATAATGTTTCACCATAAGAGGGCGAAAAAAGGTAGTCGTGCAGTTGCGTCCCACCCAACCCCCGACCCACCATCCAAATATTCCGGAAGATCGAAGCATGTGTAAGGATGTTATTACTGTCATAGTTTTTCCACCACAAAGGGGCGAAAAAATATGCCGCAGTCATGCAGTTGCGTCCCACCCACCCATCCAAATTTTCCGGAAGATCGGCGCATACGTAAAGAAGTTATTACCGTTATAGTTTTTAACCACAAGGGAGCGAAAAAACGTTATAGTGTTTCACCACAGGGAGGCGAAGAATGGCGCTGCAGTAGTCATGCAGTTGCGTCCCACCCAACACGCCGAACCACCATCCAAATTTTCCGGAAGATCGGAGCATGCGTAAGGATGTTATTACTGTTATAGTGTTTCACCACAGGGAGGCGAAGAATGGCGCTGCAGTAGTCGTGCAGTTGCGTCCCACCCAACACGCCGACCCACCATCCAAATTTTCCGGAAGATCGGAGCATGTGTAAGGAAGTTATTACAGTTATAGTGTTCCACCACAGGGGGCGAAGAATGGCGCTGCAGTAGTCGTGCAGTTGTGTCCCACCCAACACGCCGACCCACCATCCAAATTTTCCGGAAGATCGGAGCATGTGTAAGGATGTTATTACTGTTATAGTGTTTCACCATAAGAGGGCGAAGAAAGACGCCGCAGTCATGCAGTTGCGTCCCACCCAACCATCCAAATTTTCCGGAAGATCAGAGCATGAGTAAAGAAGTTATTACCGTTATAGTTTTTCCACCACAAGGGGGTGAAAAAAAGACGCCGCAGTAGTCATGCAGTTGCGTCACACCCAACACCCGACCCACCATCCAAATATTCCGGAAGATCGAAGCATGTGTAAGGATGTTATTACTGTCGTAGTTTTTCCACCACAAGGGGGTGAAAAAAGACGCTGCAGTCATGCAGTTGCGTCCCACCCAACCATCCAAATTTTCCGGAAGATCGGAGCATGTGTAAGGAAGTTATTACAGTTATAGTGTTTCACCACAGGGAGGCGAAGAATGGCGCTGCAGTAGTCGTGCAGTTGCGTCCCACCCAACACGCCGACCCACCATCCAAATTTTCCGGAAGATCGCAGCATGTGTAAGGAAGTTATTACAGTTATAGTGTTTCACCACAGGGAGGCGAAGAATGGCGCTGCAGTAGTCATGCAGTTGCGTCCCACCCAACACGCCGAACCACCATCCAAATTTTCCGGAAGATCGGAGCATGCGTAAG
>NC_084735.1:3172735-3200235 GCF_033978785.1 Entelurus aequoreus | reverse complement strand
TACTTCACCAAATTATACGACAGAACTTTAGAGAAAGAAGCAATATTATTGCTTATGAAAAGATCCTTTATATGACAGGAGCCCTCTGCTGTTTTTAAACGCTTATTGCAGAAACACTAGTCAAAGATCATCTATACGACAAGAGCGCTCTGTTGTATTTAGGACTCAACTGAAAAAAAACACTTGTCATAGATCATCTATATGGCAGGAATGCTTTGCTGTTTTTAGAACACTACTGAAAAAACACTTGTCAAAGATCATCTATACGACAGGAGTGCGCTGCTGTTTTTAAACACTTATAGCAAAAACACTTGTCAAAGATCATCTATACGACAGGAGTGCGCTGCTATTTTTAAACACTTATAGCAAAAACACTTGTCAAAGATCATCTATACGACAAGAGGACCCTGTTGTATTTAGGACTCAACAGAAAAAACAACTAGTCAAAGATCATCTATATGGCAGGAATGCTCTGCTGTTTTTAAACACTTATTACAAAAAAATGTGTCAAAGATCATCAATACGACAGGAATGCTCTGCTGTTTTTAAACACTTCTTACAAAAAAATGTGTCAAAGATCATCTATATGACAGGAATGCGCTGCTGTTTTTAAACACTTATAGCAAAAACACTTGTCAAAGATCAACTAAATGACAGAAATGATCTGCTGTTTTTAAACACTTACTGCATAAACACTTGTCAAAGATCATCTATACGACAAGAGCGCTCTGTTGTATTTAGGACTCAACTGAAAAAACAACTAGTCAAAGATCATCTATACGGCAGGAATGCTCTGCTGTTTTTAAACACTTATTACAAAAAAATGTGTCAAAGATCATCTATACGAGAGGAATGCTCTGATGTTTTTAAACACTTGTCAAAGATCAACTAAATGACAGAAATTATCTGCTGTTTTTAAACACTTATAGCAAAAACACTTGTCAAAGATCATCTATACGACAAGAGCACTCTGTTGTATTAAGGACTCAACTGAAAAAACAACTAGTCAAAGATCATCTATATGGCAGGAATGCTCTGCTGTTTTTAAACACTTATTACAAAAAAACTTGTCAAAGATCATCTATATGACAAAAATGCTCTGCTGTTTTTAAACACTTATTACAAAAAAATGTGTCAAAGATCATCTATATGACAGGAATGCGCTGCTGTTTTTAAACACTTATAGCAAAAACACTTGTCAAAGATCATCTATACGACAAGAGCACTCTGTTGTATTAAGGACTCAACTAAAAAAACAACTAGTCAAAGATCATCTATATGGCAGGAATGCTCTGCTGTTTTTAAACACTTATTGCAAAAAAACTTGTCAAAGATCATCTATACAACATAAATGCTCTGCTGTTTTTAAACACTTATTACAAAAAAATGTGTCAAAGATCATCTATACGACAGGAATGCGCTGCTGTTTTTAAACACTTATTGCAAAAACACTTGTCAAAGATCAACTAAATGACAGAAATTATCTGCTGTTTTTAAACACTTACTGCAAAAACACTTGTCAAAGATCATCTATACGACAAGAGCGCTCTGTTGTATTTAGGACTCAACTGAAAAAACAACTAGTCAAAGATCATCTATATGACAAAAATGCTCTGCTGTTTTTAAACACTTATTACAAAAAAATGTGTCAAAGATCATCTATACGACAGGAATGTTTTGCTGTTTTTAAATACTTATTGCAAAAACACTTGTCAAAGATCATCGATGACAGGAATGCTCTGATGTTTTTAAACACTTATAGCAAAAACACTTGTCAAAGATAACTTATACGACAAGAGCAATCTGTTGTATTTAGGACTCAACTGAAAAAACAACTAGTCAAAGATCATCTATACGTCAGGAATGCTCTGCTGTTTTTAAACACTTACTGCAAAAACACTAGTCAAAGATCATCTATACGACAAGAGCGCTCTGTTGTATTTAGGACTCAACTGAAAAAACAACTAGTCAAAGATCATCTATATGGCAGGAATGCTCTGCTGTTTTTAAACACTTACTGCAAAAACACTTGTCAAAGATCATCTATACGACAAGAGCGCTCTGTTGTATTTACGACTCAACTGAAAAAACAACTATATATATATCCATCCATTTGCTACCGCTTATTCCCTTAGTCAAAGATCATCTATATGGCAGGAACGCTCTGCTGTTTTTAAACACTTACTGAAAAAACACTTGTCAAAGATCATCTATACGACAAGAGCGCTCTGTTGTATTTACGACTCAACTGAAAAAACAACTATATATATATCCATCCATTTTCTACCGCTTATTCCCTTAGTCAAAGATCATCTATACGAGAGAAATGCTCTGCTGTTTTTAAACACTTACTGCAAAAACACTTGTCAAAGATCATCTATACGACAGGAATGCGCTGCTGTTTTTAAACACTTACTGCATAAACACTTGTCAAAGATCATCTATACGACAAGAGCGCTCTGTTGTATTTAGGACTCAACTGAAAAAACAACTAGTCAAAGATCATCTATATGGCAGGAATGCTCTGCTGTTTTTAAACACTTATTACAAAAAAACTTGTCAAAGATCATCTATATGACAAAAATGCTCTGCTGTTTTTAAACACTTATTACAAAAACATGTGTCAAAGATCAACTAAATGACAGAAATTATCTGCTGTTTTTAAACACTTACTGCATAAACACTTGCCAAAGATCATTTATACGACAAGAGCAATCTGTTGTATTAAGGACTCAGCTGAAAAAACAACTAGTCAAAGATCATCTATATGACAGAAATGCTCTGATGTTTTTAAACACTTATTGCAAAAACACTATTCAAAGATCATCATTATGACATGAATGCTCTGCTGTTTTTAAACACTTACTGCAAAACACTTGTCAAAGATCATCTATACGACAGGAATGCGCTGCTGTTTTTAAACACTTGTAGCAAAAACACTTGCCAAAGATCATCTATACGACAAGAGCGCTCTGTTGTATTTAGGACTCAACTGAAAAAACAACTACCGGTAGTCAAAGATCATCCAAATGGCAGGAATGCTCTGCTGTTTTTAAACACTTACTGCAAAAACACTCGTCAAAGATCAACTAAATGACAGAAATTATCTGCTGTTTTTAAACACTTACTGCGAAAACACTTGTCAAAGATCATCATTATGACATGAATGCTCTGCTGTTTTTAAACACTTACTGCAAAACACTTGTCAAAGATCATCTATACAACAGGAATGCTCTGCTGTTTTTAAACACTTGTTACAAAAACACTTGTTAAATATCATCTACATGACAGGAATGCTCTGATGATTGTAAACACTTACTGCAAAAAGACTTGTCATAGATCATCTATACGACAGGAATGCTCTGCTGTTTTTAGAATGCTACAGAAAAAACACTTGTCAAAGATCATTTATATAACCGCAGCACTCTGCTGTTTTTAAGCACTTAGTTAAAAACACTATACAAAGATCATCAATATGACAGGAATGCTCGGCTGTTTTTAAGCACTTACAGAACAAACACTATACAATGATCATCTATGACAAACGCTCTGCTGTTTTTAGGCACTTGCTGCAAAAGCACTATACAAAGATCCTTTATATGACAGGAACACTGCTGTTTTTAAGCAATTACTGCAAAAACACTATACAAAGATCCTCTATATGACAGAAACTATGTTTTTAAGCACTTACTGCGAAAGCACTTGTCAAAGATCATCTATGACAGAAATGCTCTGCTGTTTTTGGGCACTTACTGTAAAAGCACTCGTCAAAGATCATCTATGACAGAAATGCTCTGCTGTTTTTGGGCACTTACTGTAAAAACACTATACAAAGATCCTCTAAATGACAGAAGCTATATTTTAAGCACTTACTGCAAAAGCACTCGTCAAAGATCATCTATGACAGAAATGCTGTGCTGTTTTTAGGCACTCACTGTAAAAACACTATACAAAGATCCTCTAAATGACAGAAATGCTCTGCTGTTTTTAAGCAATTACTGAAAAACACTATACAAAGATCCTCTATACGACAGAAACTCTGTTTTTAAGCACTTACTGCAAAAGCACTCGTCAAAGATCATCTATGACAGAAATGCTCTGCTGTTTTTGGGCACTTACTGTAAAAACACTATACAAAGATCCTCTAAATGACAGAAACTATATTTTTAAGCACTTACTGCAAAAGCACTCGTCAAAGATCATCTATGACAGAAATGCTGTGCTGTTTTTAGGCACTCACTGCAAAAACACTATACAAAGATCCTCTAAATGACAGAAACACTGCTGTTTTTAAGCAATTACTGAAAAACCCTATACAAAGATCCTCTATATGACAGAAACTCTGTTTTTAAGCACTTACTGCAAAAGCACTCGTCGAAGATCATCTATGACAGAAATGCTCTGCTGTTTTTAGGCACTTACTGTAAAAGCACTCGTCAAAGATCATCTATGACAGAAATGTACTGTTTTTGGGCACTTACTGTAAAAGCACTCGTCAAAGATCATCTATGACAGAAATGCTCTGCTGTTTTTAGGCACATACTGTAAAAGCACTCGTCAAAGATCATCTATGACAGAAATGCTCTGCTGTTTTTAGGCACTCACTGTAAAAACACTATACAAAGATCCTCTAAATGACAGAAACACTGCTGTTTTTAAGCAATTACTGAAAAACACTATACAAAGATCCTCTATATGACAGAAACTCTGTTTTTAAGCACTTACTGCAAAAGCACTCGTCGAAGATCATCTATGACAGAAATGCTCTGCCGTTTTTAGGCACTTACTGTAAAAACACTATACAAAGATCCTCTAAATGACAGAAACTATATTTTTAAGCACTTACTGCAAAAGCACTCGTCAAAGATCATCTATGACAGAAATGCTCTGCTGTTTTTGGGCACTTACTGTAAAAACACTCGTCAAAGATCATCTATGACAGAAATGCTGTGCTGTTTTTAGGCACTCACTGTAAAAACACTATACAAAGATCTTCTAAATGACAGAAACACTGCTGTTTTTAAGCAATTACTGAAAAACACTATACAAAGATCCTCTATATGACAGAAACTCTGTTTTTAAGCACTTACTGCAAAAGCACTCGTCAAAGATCATCTATGACAGAAATGCTCTGCTGTTTTTAGGCACTTACTGTAAAAGCACTCGTCAAAGATCATCTATGACAGAAATGCTCTGCTGTTTTTAGGCACTTACTGTAAAACACTATAAAAAAGCTCCGCCACACGTCATTTACATAACAGGAGCACTCTGCTGTTTTTAAGCACTTAGTGCAAAAACACTATACAAAGATCATCAATATGACAGGAATGCTCTGCTGTACTTGAGGAGCAGCTGACACCGACGCCTAAAAATAGCTCCCGCGTTCCCTTCCTGGTCTCAGGTGTCTCTGGAGGGCCTCCGGCCGACCATCCCGCCGGGGATCTCTCCGCACATCTGCAAACTGATGAGGCTTTGCATGAACGAGGACGCCGCCAAGAGACCCAAGTTTGACATGATCGTGCCCATCTTGGAGAAAATGCAAGACAAGTAAACGCCAGGGCTATCAAGTAGCTGCTGTAAATAATGTCACTTTAACCACCCAGTAAATATACCGTCATCATTTAAGTCGGCACTGACTTTTTTTGTGGAAGACTCAAGTGAATAATTAGCCGCTTGTACAAATAACGATTGTGTATAAATATGATTTTGGTACTCCAGCAACCAAACAGCAATGCAATAAAGGTTTTATATTTATGTTTATGTTTCTCTATGTGCTATTTTTCCAAATATGGGCGTACACCTATCTGAGGAGACAGCCAATAGGAGCGAAGGATCCCAAAGATTAGTCCGGATTTACGGATTTAAGTATAGATAGAAAATCAACAATACTATTAAACCGTGGACATGTAAATACACGGTTAATGCTTTCCAGGCTGGCGAAGGTTAACAATGCTGTGCTAACGACGCCATTGAAGCTAACTTAGCAATTTAGCAACGGGACCTCACAGAGCTATGCTAAAAACATTAGCTCTCCACCTACGCCAGCCAGCCCTCATCTACTCATCAACACCCGTGCTCACCTGCATTCCAGCAATCGGCAGAAGGACGAAGGACTTCACCCGATGCGTTTGGCGGCCCGGAGACGTAGGAAGTCAAGGTGAGGTCGGCGGCTAGCGCGGCTAGCGCTCCAACAAAGTCCTCCTGGTTGTGTTGCTGTAGTCCGCTGCTAATACACCGATCCCACCTACAACTGTCTTCTTTGCAGCCTTCATTGTTCATTAAACAAATTGCAAAAGATGTCCAGAATACTGTGGAATTATGAAATGAAAACAGAGCTTTTTGTATAGGATTCTACGGGGTACCATAACTTCCGTTACTCTGGCTTCGTCACGCGCATACGTCATCATACCGCGACGTTTCAGCCGGATATTTCCCGGGAAGTTTTAAAAGTCACTTTATAAGTTAACCCGGCCGTATTGGCATGTGTTGCAATGTTAAGATTTCATCATTGATATATAAACTATCAGACTGCGTGGTCGCTAGTAGTGGCTCTCAGTAGGCCTTTAAGAAAATTGTTGTATTTAAAATACACATTTGTATGAAACAAAGTGGTCATTTTGAACGTTTGCCTCATAGAAAATATAAAAATAGTCTTCTTGTCAAAAAGCACTTGTACAAACATTTCCGGTAAAACAACAACAACTTCCGGAATTTTAGTTCCTATATGATTTCTCTTCTTTGTTATACCGCATAAACATATAACATTTGAAAATAAAATGTTCCCACTACAGTGAAAAAAATTACTGTAAAACTTTTACCTAGGGATGATGTTCGAAACTGGTTCTCCCGGTTGTTCGATAAGAAAAGAAACGATTCCATGGACTCAAATCCCTTTTTGAGAACCGGCTCCCGTTATCGAGGCCACTATAGTAAAGAAAAATAGTTGGTTCTTTATCCGAATCCCTGAGAACGAATCCCGTCCCACAGGGCATTTCCTGTAATGTTATGCCCATTTGATTGTAGACTCCTACTGACACCTTGTGGCAATATGAAAATACTACGCGTCATTAGTTTGGGCACTTCCGGGTTGGCGACGTCAGTTCAGTCCATGAGACAATTGAGAAGTAGACAAGTTGTGTTAGCTCTTACAAGCCTTGGAAAAGATACGTCTGTAAGTAAACTGTTTAACTTGTTTATGTAACTCAATATTAAGGTGGAAAGTGGTCAAATTTGATACTAAGATGTTTATTGAAAAACGATTTTTGTGCACTGTTTCAATGGATGTTTTGAGGACTTAGAATGGCTGCCGGTCGTGTATTTCCACCATCGAAAAAAATTTTTGGAAGAAGATTATTGATTGATGACTGTGGTGTTCTTAGTGTCATAGTGTGTGTAGTTAGTATGTTCCAATAGCAGCAGAAGTGCACTTTTTGGAGAGCTGTATTATTTTCAGTTTTGTGCCCAAGGGACTGATTTTATTTAACACTATTATTATTTATACACCTATAGTGATCACAGAGACAGGTTGTTTTTGTGTTACAGTATATATTTGTTTTTCTGAAAAACCCCACTTAATATACTTTGGGTAACAACAGTCAATATTTATTTATTTAATTTTTTTAGGGGGGGTAACAGTCAATATTTATTTATTTATTTTATTGTATTCTTATAAAATAAAAGTGAGCTTTTGTTAAACCAAATATTGTGGGGTTTTTTCATATACAACAACCTATCTGGATTCGATAAGAGAATTGATAAGGAATTGGTTTGATAATTTCTTATCAAACATCATCCCTACTTTTACCTTCTTCAAAAAGTTCCTTGTCGTCCTTGACGCGCCGCCATTTTCATGTCCCACTTCCGTGTTTGTTGTCCCGCCTTCAGACGTATTTATATATCACTAACCCAATATTGTTTGACTCGTCACGATGTACAATGTTTACCCAGCAAAATAATAATGTCTGGTTTGGTAACGTAATCCTCGATGGGCTTAATTGTCGACTGAATTTAATGGATGCATTATTGTAGCAAAATTCATAATATTAGTTTGGCGCCTCGGAGTGGGCGTACACCTATCTGAGGTGACAGCCAATAGGTGACAGCCAATAGGAGACAGCCAATAGGAGACAGCCAATAGGAGCGAATGATCCCAAAGACTATTCCGGATTTATGATGGCGTTTGCATTTTTTCCCTCACACAAACTAAACAGTTTTGTTTAAGAAAATTGTTGAATTTTAAATACACATGTGTAAGAAACAAAGTGGCGATTTTGAACGTTTACCTCATAACAAATAGTCCGTCTTGTCAAAAACTACTTGTACAAACATTTCCGGTAAAGCAACAACAACTTCCGGAATTTTAGTTCCTATATGATTTGTCTTCTTTGTTGTAGTGTATAAACATATACAATATAAAATAAAATGTTCACATTATATTGAAAAAAACAAAATGACTGTAAAAGGTTTACCTTCTTCAAATGGTTCCCTGCCGTCCAAGTTGACGCGCCGCCATTTTCATGTCCCACTTCCGTGTTTGTTGTCCCTCCTTCAGACGTATCTATATATCACTAACCCAATATTGTTTGACTCGTCACGATGTACAATGTTTACCCAGCAAAAAAATAATTTGTGGTTTGGTAACGTAATCCTCGGTGGGCTTAATAATTGTCGACTGAATTTAATGGATGCATTATTGTAGCAAAACTTGGCGCCTCGGAGTGGGCGTACACCTATCTGAGGAGACAGCCAATAGGAGACAGCCAATAGGAGCGAAGGATCCCAAAGATTATTCCGGATTTATGAAGGAGTTTGCATTTTTTCTCACACAAACTAAACAGTTTTGTTTAAGAAAATCTTTGAATTTTAAATACACATTTGTAAGAAACAAAGTGGCGATTTTGAACGTTTACCTCATAACAAATAGTCCGTCTTGTCAAAAACTACTTGTACAAACATTTCCGGTAAAGCAACAACAACTTCCGGAATTTTAGTTCCTATATGATTTGTCTTCTTTGTTGTAGTGTATAAACATATACAATATAAAATAAAATGTTCACATTATATTGAAAAAAACAAAATGACTGTAAAACGTTTACCTTCTTCAAATGGTTCCCTGCCGTCCAAGTTGCCGCGCCGCCATTTTCATGTCCCACTTCCGTGTTTGTTGTCCCGCCTTCAGACGTATCTATATATCACTGACCCAATATTGTTTGACTCGTCACGATGTACAATGTTTACCCAGCAAAAAAATAATTTGTGGTTTGGTAACGTAATCCTCGGTGGGCTTAATAATTGTCGACTGAATTTAATGGATGCATTATTGTAGCAAAACTTGGCGCCTCGGAGTGGGCGTACACCTATCTGAGGAGACAGCCAATAGGAGACAGCCAATAGGAGCGAAGGATCCCAAAGATAATTCCGGATTTATGAAGGAGTTTGCATTTTTTCTCACACAAACTAAACAGTTTTGTTTAAGAAAATCGTTGAATTTAAAATACACATGTGTATGAAACAAAGTGGCGATTTTGAACGTTTCTTTTATTATTTCGAACGTTTACCTATAATAGTCCGTCTTGTCAAAAAGTACTTGTACAAACATTTCCGGTAAAACAACAACAACTTTCGGAATTTTTTGTTCCTATATGATTTCTCTACTTTGTTATACTGTATAAACATATAAAATGAAATGTTCACCTTATATTGGGAAAAAATGACTGTAAAACGTTTACCTTCTTCAAATGATGTGATTAATTGTCGACTGAACTCGCTGCCGTGTTCGACTTTGTGCAGCCACTTCCGGTTTCACACGGACTTATACAGGGTGGGACACACAACAGTCGCCGACACTTTTAAAGGTTTTAAAAGTTCCTATTTTGACTACATTTGACCGTGTGAATGAACAATAACAATAACTGCATTAATTAATCACTCCAATGTCGTCGTTTCGTAAAAGAACACGAAATTAAGCGGCTGATTGTCACGTGCACCCTGCAGGATGACGCAGCATCAGGACCAGCCGGTCTCACGTGACTTGCAAAAACTACTTCAAGCCCTTTTTTTTTTTTTTTTTTTTTTGCGATCTATCTGTAGCTACATGCGTCAAAATGACAGCGAGGAACGCCATACTATTGATGAACACAACCAGGCGTCCTTTATTTCACGTCCATCCTCATCCCTCCCCTCTCTCCCTGCACCCCCCCCCCTCCCCCCCGGAAGTGTTTTTGCTCTGCATCACTGAGACTTGCAGCATCATCGTCCCGCTCTGACCTCAGGTAAGTCCTCTGATTTAAAATAAAATAAAATTAAAAAAAGCACTGTATTTGACATATGTCGTGATAAAGCATTGTTGTGTCCCTCAAAGTCATCATGCTGCCGTCTGTGTTTGTGTGCGGCGTCCTGGCAGGTGAGCATCAATAAATAGTGCAGTGTCGAAACTTTTTGGGGCGCATGAATACAAATGGAAGGATTTTGTACATTTAAAGAAACAAAACCCCAAAACCGGTGAAGTTGTCACGTTGTGTAAATAAATGGTCAAAAAAAAAACCAGAACACAATGATTTGCGAGTCATTTTCAACTTGTATTCAATTGAATAGACTGCAAAGGCAAGATATTTCATGTTCACACTGGGGCATTTTTACCACTGTGTTACATGGCCTTTCCTTTCAACAAGCGTTTCAGCATCGTCTTGCTGGAATAAGCAGGGGCGTCCATGATAACGTCGCTTGGATGATTAATGGTGATTAATCGCATTGTTAACTCATAATTAGACTTAGAAAATCTTTATTGTCCCAGAGGGGCAATTTGGTTTGCAGCAGTAGTCATTAAAAAACAGGGTTCAACAGTAAAATACAAGGTACAACAGTAAAAACAAGGTACAACAGTAAAACAAGGTACAAATACATAAAATACATACCACATACAAACCATCATGAAAGCATTGAGCTAAAAACTAAAAAAAATTTGTAACACAATAAAAACTAATCATCACACGTCGCTTCCCACTAAAGTGACTGCATAGCAGCTAAGCTTGTTTAAGAAGCTCATTTATAAAGGAAACAGCTGAGGGAACAAAGGATCTTATGTATCTGTTGTTTTTGGCCTTTCTATTAGTAGGGGCGTACCTGCATCCTGAGGGTAAGAGTCTAAACTCTGAGAAGAGAGGGTGCTGAGGGTTGACCAGAATTGCCTTTGCCTTCTGGATGACTCTGGCCTGATCGATCTGGTTCAGGGGGTTCAAGGTAGTGCCTATGGTCTTTTGGCACACCTTGATTACACCACCCAATCTATTTGTATTAGCCACACTGAGGTTACCAAACCAGGAAGTGATGGAATACGTTCAAATAGGTTCTATACAAGATGAATAGAACATCCTCATCAGTGTCCTATCAACCTGAAAGCCCCTCAGTCTCCTCAAGAAAAACAGCCTCTGATTGGCCTTCTTACAAATACGGTCAGTGTTGGCATCAAAGGTCAATTTATTGTCCAAAATTGTGCCTAGATACTTGTAATCACGGACTATCTCAACAGCAGAGCCATTAATGAGAATAGGTGCTTTGGCAGGGGGATCACGGCGAAAAGTTAAGCTCCAGGTATGAATCATCGCACCATTTTACGAAGTTCTCCAGAACAGGACCGTGGTCTAACTCTTTGTCCTGCAGGAGGCTGACTATAACAGAGTTGTCGGCAAACTTAATAACGTACCTTGACTGAAGTGTGCTCTGACAGTCATTTGTATACAGTACAAACAGCAGGGGGGACAGGACCCGTCCCTGGGGTGATCCTGTGGAGCATGAGCGAACATCAGACAGTGTACTATTAACACGGGTCCTCTGTGATCTTGAGGTGAGAAAGTCCACTAGCCAGCATATAGTACCAAAGTCAATATTGGACATATTCAGCAGTCTACGAGCCAGAATGTGTGGCTGCATGCAGTCAAACGCAGATGAAAAATCCACAAAGCATAAGCGTGCATGGGTTTTATTTCCATCTAGATGCCCAACAACAAGGTGTAGTAATGTTGTTATGGCATCATCCACACCTTTCCTGGGCTGATAAGGAAACTGTAGTGAGTCAATTGCATCCTGGGTCATGACCGCTAAACTCTGCTTCACTATTTTCTCGAAGCTTTTCATCACCAGGGAGGTCAATGCCATAGGGCGGTAGTCATTCAGCCCCTCTTGGTGATGGGACCTGTGCAACAGGTACTACAAGGGACTCCTTCCATAATTTGGGGACACAGTTCTGTGATAAAGACAGTTGGAAAATGTGAGAAAAAATGCCACATAAAAACAGACCACATTCTTGAAGTAGTTTACCACTAATGCAGTCAGGCATTTGTCTGCTCAAATGTTCTCCAGACATCCATTTCATTAATCCGAATCTGACTGCTCACAGGGGCACCTCTGAAATCAGATAGTTCATTACTGAAATCATGAGAATCAAATCTCAAATAGAACTGGTTTAACTCCTCTGCTAGTACAGAATCCGGCTTGTGGGGGTTAGACAGACCTTTTTTGGAGTCTTGCATTCCGACCATGGACTTAATTCCCCTTCAAGCAGAGCGTGAACTACCATTTTTAGTTCCTCCTCTACCTTATCTTTATACTGTAGCTTGGCCATTTTCATCTCTTTTTTGACCAGCTTGTGAGCTTCTCTTTGTTTTCCAATATCACCCTGATAAAAAGCCAACTTTTTGAAGTTTAAGGAATTTTTAAGGGATTTGCTAACCCATGGCTTATTATTTGGGTATGCTTTAATTATCTTCCTAGGGATAATCATTTCCTCACAAAAATTTAATATAACTTGTCACCGTATCACTCAGATCGTTCAAGTCCTTACAAGAGTCTTTAAAAACATCCCAATTGGTGCTGTCATAGCAACCATTTAGTCCACGAATAGAGCCTTCGGTCCACACAGCCACCTCCTTGCACTCCATTTTTCCTCTCTTGAGGGCCGGTTTATACACAGGGGCCAGAATGATGCTGTTAAGAATTTAAAAATATACATTTAATAAGGGTACTGTACCTCGGATCAGGGGTGTCCAAACTTGGCATCGTTTTGTTGAAATAAGCAGGGGCGTCCATGACAACGTTCCTTGGATGGCAACATATGTTGTATGTACCTTTCAGCATTAATGGCGCCTTCACAGATGTGTAAGTTACCCATGTCTTGGGCACTAATACACCCCCATACCATCACACATGCTGGCTTTTTCAACTTTGCGCCTATAACAATCCGGATGGTTCTTTTCCTCTTTGGACGTCCACAGTTTCCAAAAACAATTTGAAATGTGGACTCGTCGGACCACAGAACACTTTTCCACTTTACATCAGTCCATCTTAGATGAGCTCGGGGCCCTGCGAAGCCGGCGGCGTTTCTGGGTGTTGTTGATAAATGGCTGTGGCTTTGCATAGTAGAGTTTTACCCTGCACTTAGAAATGTAGCGACAAACTGTAGTTACTGACAGTGGTTTTTTTTAAGTGTTTCTGAGCCCATGTGGTGATATCCTTTACACACTGATGTTGCTTTTTGATGCAGTACCGCCTGAGGGATCGAAGGTCCGTAATATCATGGCTTACGTGCAGTGATTTCTCCAGATTCTCTGAACATTTTGATGATATTACGGAGCGTAGATGGTGAAATCCCTAAATTCCTTGCAATAGCTGCTTGAGAAATGTTGTTCTTTAACAATTTGCTCAGGCATTTGTTGACAAAGTGGTGACCCTCGCCCCGTCCTTGTTTGGAAGCTGCTTTTATACCCAATCATGGCACCCACCTGTTCCCAATTAGCCTGTTCACCTGTGGGATGTTCCCAATAAGTGTTTGGTGAGCATTCCTCAACCTTCTCAGTCTTTTTTGCCACTTGTGCCAGCTTTTTTGAAACACGTTGCAGGCATCAAATTCCAATTGAGGTAAGATTTGCAAAAAATAACAAAGTTTTCCAGTGTGAACATGAAATATCTTGTCTTTGCCGTCTATTCAATTGAATATAAGTTGAATTGGATACATGATACATGCTAACTGTTAACATGCTAACTTTTACTTGTCACTTGCTAAATGTACATGCTAACGTTTTTAGCCAATTTTACAGGCAAACACCTCAGAGTCACAACTTGGTACTTGACAAATGCTAACTGTTAACATGCTAACTTTTTGTGGGTGTATCCCCGGCAGCGTTGCTCACGCCAGCACGGTGTGAGCTCATCAAGGTGTGCATCGAGGACGACGACAACCTGAGAGTGGACTGCCGGGTGAAGGCCAAGGCCAACCAGATCAGCAGCTACGAGTTCTCCTGGTCCTCCGGCTCCAAGGAGTCGCTCATCAACGCCAACGTGTCCGGTTTACCGGCCGAGTCCCAGTTCCGGGGCAAGAGCGAGGTGACGGAGTTGGAGCCTCACGGCTACCGGATGACGCTGAAAGGCTTCACGGACACGTTGCCGCACAACACCACGTACTTGTGCAAAATAACCGGCGCGGGCGCCAGCGTTACCGTGGAGAAAGGTGAGGGGAATGCACCTGAAAACACGAGCATTGAACCCTTTTTTTATACACTTACTGCCAAAGATCCTCTATATGACAGGAGCTCTCTGCTGTGTTTAGGAATCTACCGCCAACAATTATAGTCAAAGATCCTCTATATGACAGGAGCACTCTGCTGTGTTTAGGAATCTACCGCCAACAATTATAGTCAAAGATCCTCTATATGACAGGAACACTCTGCTGTGTTTAGGAATCTACAGCCAACAATTATAGTCAAAGATCCTCTATATGACAGGAGCACTCTGCTGTGTTTAGGAATCTACCGCCAAAAATGTATAGTCAAAGATCCTCTATATGACAGGAGCACTCTGCTGTGTTTAGGAATCTACCGCCAACAATTATAGTCAAAGATCCTCTATATGACAGGAGCACTCTGCTGTGTTTAGGAATCTACCACCAACAATTATAGTCAAAGATCCTCTATATGACAGGAGCACTCTGCTGTGTTTAGGAATCTACCGCCAACAATTATAGTCAAAGATCCTCTATATGACAGGAGCACTCTGCTGTGTTTAGGAATCTACCGCCAAAAATGTATAGTCAAAGATCCTCTATATGACAGGAGCACTCTGCTCTGTTTAGGAATCTACCGCCAACAATTATAGTCAAAGATCCTCTATATGACAGGAGCACTCTGCTGTGTTTAGGAATCTACCGCCAAAAATGTATAGTCAAAGATCCTCTATATGACAGGAGCACTCTGCTGTGTTTAGGAATCTACCGCCAACAATTATAGTCAAAGATCCTCTATATGACAGGAGCACTCTGCTGTGTTTAGGAATCTACCGCCAACAATTATAGTCAAAGATCCTCTATATGACAGGAGCACTCTGCTGTGTTTAGGAATCTACCGCCAAAAATGTATAGTCAAAGATCCTCTATATGACAGGAGCACTCTGCTCTGTTTAGGAATCTACCGCCAACAATTATAGTCAAAGATCCTCTATATGACAGGAGCACTCTGCTGTGTTTAGGAATCTACCGCCAAAAATGTATAGTCAAAGATCCTCTATATGACAGGAGCTCTCTGCTGTGTTTAGGAATCTACCGCCAACAATTATAGTCAAAGATCCTCTATATGACAGGAGCACTCTGCTGTGTTTAGGAATCTACCGCCAACAATTATAGTCAAAGATCCTTTATGTGACAGGAGCACTCTGCTGTGTTTAGGAATCTACCGCCAACAATTATAGTCAAAGATCCTCTATATGACAGGAGCACTCTGCTGTGTTTAGGAATCTACCGCCAAAAATGTATAGTCAAAGATCCTCTATATGACAGGAGCACTCTGCTGTGTTTAGGAATCTACCGCCAACAATTATAGTCAAAGATCCTCTATATGACAGGAGCACTCTGCTGTGTTTAGGAATCTACCGCCAAAAATGTATAGTCAAAGATCCTCTATATGACAGGAGCACTCTGCTGTGTTTAGGAATCTACCGCCAACAATTATAGTCAAAGATCCTCTATATGACAGGAGCACTCTGCTGTGTTTAGGAATCTACCGCCAAAAATGTATAGTCAAAGATCCTCTATATGACAGGAGCACTCTGCTGTGTTTAGGAATCTACCGCCAACAATTATAGTCAAAGATCCTCTATATGACAGGAGCACTCTGCTGTGTTTAGGAATCTACCGCCAAAAATGTATAGTCAAAGATCCTCTATATGACAGGAGCACTCTGCTCTGTTTAGGAATCTACCGCCAACAATTATAGTCAAAGATCCTCTATATGACAGGAGCACTCTGCTGTGTTTAGGAATCTACCGCCAAAAATGTATAGTCAAAGATCCTCTATATGACAGGAGCTCTCTGCTGTGTTTAGGAATCTACCGCCAACAATTATAGTCAAAGATCCTCTATATGACAGGAGCACTCTGCTGTGTTTAGGAATCTACCGCCAACAATTATAGTCAAAGATCCTCTATATGACAGGAGCACTCTGCTGTGTTTAGGAATCTACCGCCAAAAATTATAGTCAAAGATCTTCTATATGACAGGAGCCCTCGACGGTTTTTATATATCTACTGCCAAAATGATAGTCAAAGATCCTCTATTTGACAGGATTTCTCTGTTGTTTAAAAAAGAAATGCTGCAAAACCACTAGACAAAGATCCTCTATATGACAAGAGCACTACTGTTGTTAGTTATCTAACACTAGTCAAAGATCCTCTATATGGCAGGAGCACGCTGCCGTTTTTAAGTATCTAGCACAGTCAAAGATCCTCTATAAGACAAAAGCCCTCTGCTGTTTTTCGATATTTACTGCCACAATGACAGTCAAAGATCCTCTATATGACAGGAACACTCTCTTGTTTTTACGCATCTACTGCCAAAAATGATAGTCAAAGATCATCTGTGTGACAGGAGCCATCTGCTGTTTTTAGATATCTACTGCCAAAATGATAGTCAAAGATCCTCTACTTGACAGGATTTCTCTGTTGTTTAAAAAAGAAATGCAAAACCACTATACAAAGATCCTCTATATGACAGGAGCACTGCTGTTTTTAGTTATATAACGCTAGTCAAAGATCCAAAACAGCTCCAAAAACAAGTGTCAAAGATCCTCTATATGTCAGGAGCATGCTGTCGTTTTTAGGTATCTAACACAGTCAAAGATCCTCTATATGACAGGAGCACTCTGCTGTTTTGAGGTATCTAATACTAGTCAAAGATCCTCTAAAGGACAGGAGCCCTCTGCTGTTTTTAGATATCTACTGCCAAAATGATAGTCAAAGATCCTCTATGTGACAAAAGCCCTCTCCTGTCTCTATGTGACAGGAACTCTTTGCCGTTTATAAAAAATTGCAAAACATTAGACAAAGATCGTCTACATAACAAGAACTATCTTGTTTAAAATATATTCTGCAAAAACACTACTCAAAGATCATCTACATGACAGGAAATATCTTGAAGTTTAAAAAAATGACTGCAAAACACTAGTCAAAGCTCCTCTCTTTATGACAGGAACTCTTTGCTGTTTAAAAACTGTTGCAAAACATTAGTCAAAGATCCTCTATATGACAGGAGCTCTGCTGTTTTTAGGTATCTACTGCAAACAATACTAGTCAAAGATCCTCTACATGACAGGAACTATATTTTTGCTTAAAATATCTTCTGCAAAAACACTACTCAAAGATCATCTACATGACAGGAACTATCTTGAAGTTTTAAAAAATGACTGCAAAACATTAGTCAAAGATCCTCTACATGACAGGAACTATATTTTTGCTTAAAATATCTTCTGCAAAAACACTACTCAAAGATCATCTACATGACAGGAACTATCTTGATGTTTAAAAAAATTACTGCAAAACACTAGTCAAAGATCCTCTCTATATGACAGGAACTCTTTGCTGTTTATAAAACATTGCAAAACATGAGTCAAAGATCCTCTATATGACAGGAGCTCTGCTGTTTTTAGGTATCTACTGCAAACAATACTAGCCAAAGATCCTCTACATGACAGGAACTATATTTTTGCTTAAAATATCTTCTGCAAAAACACTACTCAAAGATCATCTACATGACAGGAACTATCTTGATGTTTTAAAAAAATACTGCAAAACACTAGTCAAAGATCCTCTCTATATGGCAGGAACTCTTTGCCGTTTATAAAACATTGCAAAACATGAGTCAAAGATCCTCTATATGACAGGAGCTCTGCTGTTTTTAGGCATCTACTGCAAAAACACTAACCATAGATCATCTACGTGACAGGAGCTGTCTTCTTTAAAAAATCTACTGCAAAAAACACTTGTCAAAGATCATTTACATGACAGGAACTATCTTGTGTAACAAAATGTACTGCAAAACACTAGTCATAGATCCTCTATATGACAGGAACGCTGCTGATACTAGGTATCTCCTGCAAAAACACTAGTCAAAGATCATTTATATGACAGGAACTATCTTGTTGTTTAAAAAATCTACTGAGAAAAGCACTAGTCAAAGATCATCTATATTACAGGAACTATCTTGTTGTTTAAAAAATGTACTGCAAAAAACACTCGTCAAAGATATTTTATACAACAGGAGCACTCTGCTGTTTTAGGCATCTAATGTAAGACGCTAGTCAGAGATCCTCTATATGACAGTGACACTCTGTTGTTTAGAAGAAAACTGCAAAAAAAACACTAGTCAAAGATCATCTATATGGTAAGAGCACTCTGCTGTTTGTAAATACAAAGATCCTCTGACAAGACCGTTGTTTGTCTGCAGATCAACTTGTCCGATGTTGTGCTGTCAGTCTGATCCTGCAGAACTGCTGGAGTGTTGGCCTGCTGCTTTTCTTCCACGTCACTCACGCCTAACAAATAAAATGAGCTGCTGGAGTGTCGGCCTGCTGCTTTTCCTCCACGTCACTCACGCATAACAAATACCAAAAGCTGCTGGAGCGTCAGCCTGCCGCTTTTCTTCCATGTCACTCACGCGTAACAAGTAAAGTTAGCCGCTGGGGTGTCGGCTTGCTGCTTTTCTTCCACGTCACTCATGCGTAAAAAAATAAATACAGCTGCTACAGTGTCGGAACTGCTACTTTTCCTCCACATCACTCACTTGTAATAAATAAAAAGAGCTGCTTGAGTGTCGGCATGCCGCTTTTCTTCCACGTCACCCACGCGTAATAAATAAAAAGAGCTACTGGAGTGTATGCCTGCCGCTTTTCTTCCACGTCACTCACGCGTGACAAATAAAAAGAGTTGCTTGAGTGTCTGCCTGCCCCTTTTCTTCCACGTCACTCACGTGTGACAAATAAAGAGTTGCTGGAGTGCCAGCCTATTTCTTTTCTTCCATGTCACTCACGCATTACAAATAAAAACAGCTGCTGTAGTGTCTGCCTGCCTGTTTTCTTCCACGTCACTCACGTGTAACAAATAAAAAGAGTTGCTGGAGTGTCGGCCTACTTCTTTTCTTCCATGTCACTCACGCGTAATAAATAAAAGCAGCTGCTGTCTGCCTGCTGCTTTTCTTCCATGTCACTCATGTGTAACAAATAAAAAGAGCTGCTGGAGTGTAGGGCTGCTGCTTTTCTTCCACGTCACTCATGCGTAACAAATAAAAACAGCTGCTGGAGTGTCGGCCTGCCGCTTTTCTTCCAAATCACTCACTTGTAATAAATAAAAAAAAGCAGCTGGAGTGTCCACCTCCCGCTTTTCTTCCACGTCACTCACGTGTAACAAATAAAAAGAGCTGCTGGAGTGTCCACTTCCCGCTTTTCTTCCACATCACTCACGTGTAACAAATAAAAACAGCTGCTAGAGTGTCAGCCTGCTGCTTTTTTTCCACGTCACTCACGCGTAACAAATTACAACAGCTGCTGGAGTATCAGTCTGCCACTTCTCTTTTCCATGTCACTCACTTGTAATAAATAAAAAGAGCTGCAGGAGTGTCTACCTCCCGCTTTTCTTCTACGTCACTCACGCGTAACAAATAAAAACAGCTGCTGGAGTGTCGGCTTGCCGCTTTTCTTCCACATCACTCATGTGTAACAAGTAAACACAGCTGCTATAGTGTCAGCCTGCCGCTTTTCCCCCCCGTCACTCACGCGTAACCAATAAAAAGAGCTGCAGGAGTGTCTGCCTGCCGTTTTTCTTCCACGTCACTCATGCGTAACAAATAAAAACAGCTGCTAGAGTGTCGGCCTTCTGCTTTTCTTCCATGTCACTCACGTGTAACAAATAAAAAGAGCTGCTGGAGTGTCTGCCTCCCGTTTTTCTTCCACGTCACTCATGTGTAACAAATAAAAAGAGCTGCTGGAGTGTCCACCTCCCACTTTTCTTCCACGTCACTCACGCGTAACAAATAAAAACAACTGCTGGAGTGTCCACCTGCTGCTTTTTTTCCACGTCACTCACGCATAACAAGTAAACACAGCCGCTATAGTGTCAGCCTTCCGCTTTTCCCCCCGTCACTCACGCGTAACCAATAAAAACAGCTGCTAGAGTGTCGGCCTTCTGCTTTACTTCCATGTCACTCACGTGTAACAAATAAAAACAGCTGCTAGAGTGTCGGCCTTCTGCTTTACTTCCATGTCACTCACGTGTACCAAATAAAAAGAGCTGCTGGAGTGTCCACCTCCCGCTTTTCTTCCACGTCACTCATGTGTAACAAATAAAAACAGCTGCTAGAGTGTCAGCCTGCTGCTTTTTTTCCACGTCACTCACGCATAACAAATTACAACAGCTGCTTGAGTGTCAGTCTGCCGCTTCTCTTCCATGTCACTCACTTGTAATAAATAAAAAGAGCTGCTGGAGTGTCCACCTCCCGCTTTTCTTCCACGTCACTCACGTGTAACAAATAAAAAGAGCTGCTGGAGTGTCCACTTCCCGCTTTTCTTCCACTTCCCGCTTTTCTTCCACTTCCCGCTTTTCTTCCACGTCACTCACGTGTAACAAACAAAAACAGCTGCTAGAGTGTCAGCCTGCTGCTTTTTTTCCACGTCACTCACGCGTAACAAATTACAACAGCTGCTGGAGTGTCAGTCTGCCGCTTCTCTTTTCCATGTCACTCACTTGTAATAAATAAAAAGAGCTGCAGGAGTGTCTACCTCCCGCTTTTCTTCTATGTCACTCACGCGTAACAAATAAAAACAGCTGCTGGAGTGTCGGCTTGCTGCTTTTCTTCCACGTCACTCACGTGTAACAAATAAAAACAGCTGCTGGAGTGTCGGCTTGCCGCTTTTCCTCCACGTCACTCATGTGTAACAAGTAAACACAGCTGCTATAGTGTCAGCCTGCCGCTTTTTCCCCCCGTCACTCACGCCTAACCAATAAAAAGAGCTGAAGGAGTGTCTGCACGCCGCTTTTCCTCCACGTCACTCACGTGTAACAAATAAAAAGAGCTGCTAGAGTGTCGGCCTCCTGCTTTTCTTCCCCGTCACTCACGCCTAAAAAAATCTAATATTAAATGAACTGGTCTCGTCAACATTTTGCTACACAAACATCAAATATGACGTAATAACTCGTTAAAGCGGTTGTCAAAATAGTTTTTTTAAAAAGCGTTGTCATGGAAACCGTGAAAGTTGTTTCCTGGCCAAAATGATCTCTCATGGATTTTGTGTCCAAATAAAGACGTGAAAAGTCAAATATTTACGTAGAATTATTGTATTGCTTTTATTGGTCACGCAAAGACAAAAAGACGCTTCACATATTTCACTGCATGGAAGAAAATAAAAACATATTTCAGCTTTTTTTTTTCCCCGAAATTCACGAGAAGAAAAAAAAAAACATTTCAAAAAACGTCTTTGGTCGACAAGTCCTTGCAGTGCTCAGGTAGCGCCGCTAGAGGGCGGCAGCATCACAGCGGTGTTATTCATAGACTCGATTGCTATTTGACAAAATAGTGTGAGTCCAGCTGCACTAATGACGATCTTTGAATAGGAATATTTACGCACGCTGCGTACATTAGAACGAAACACACTTCATTAGTTCATAAAAGTACTTTTTATGACTTTTATATTAGCCTTTTATTATTTATTCATTATTTGTTACTATTATTGATAATAGTAAAATGTATGATAAAACAAATAAATTCACATTATAATCAATATTATATGTTAATAATAAATAATTTAAAAATAAAATAAAATTTAAAATATGAATATTATTTTATTTATAATTTTTTGTTATAGTTAGGTTTTTATGTTAGTAATTTATAACTTTTAGTTCATGAATTAACAGGTTAATTTCTGGCACAGGGCGCAAGCTCACACAGGTCATAAGTGTGCAGTCGTAAACAACTTGGCAGCCATTTTGGTTGATTGTTTCTTGGAAATCCTCAAAAACGACCCTGAGTTGTGCTTATTTTTCCAAAGTATCAAAACTCCTGCATGTTGTGAACGTAATTGTCCACGACGAACAGAAAGCAGGTAGTAAATGCAGGAGAGTCATCCAGGGGTGCGTCACTCCCCCGTGGTGGCGTCCCCGCAGGCCTCCGATGACGCGGCACCGTCCAGACCCGACGATGCGGGCCTGGCGGGAGAGTCCAGGTGGACGAGGGGACAGTCGAGGGGCGAGTACCTGGCTAACACCTGGAGCTGCTCGGGCTGCAGGTGTGCATCTCTGCAGACCCGCTGACTCAGCACGTCCACGCTGTGACGCGTCGTCAGCTGGAGTTGGCACAGGTGGCTTTTCTCCGTCTGCAGTTGGTCACGCTCGCACTTCTGAAACGTGGCAGCAAATACTCAATTATTATTATTATTATTATTATTATTATTATTATTATCATTATCATTATCATTATCATTATCATTATCATTATTATTATTATTATTATTATTATTATTGTTATTATTATTATTATTTTTATTATTATTATTATATTATTATTGTTATTATTATTATTATTATTGTTATTATTATTATTATATTATATACAATAGTACATTTACAGTAGAGAAAGTATAAAGTACAATAGTACATTTACAGTAGAGAAAGTATAAAGTACAATAGTACATTTGTAGTAGAGAACGTATATAGTACAATAGTACTACATGTATTATGTTTAGTAAATATACAACACTGAAAGTTATGATTGTAGTATAAAAATATGTGAACAGAAAATATTGAATGCTAACTTGACCAGCCTGGGGAACCACACTCCATGATTATTAATATCTTTATTTATTATTATTATTAATATTATTGTTAATGTTATTGTTATTATTATTATCAGTGTTACATTATTATTATCATTATTTATTATTACTATTATTATTATTATTATTATATTATTATTATTGGTATTGTTATTATTATTATTATAAGTGTTATCATTATGATCATTTTTTCATTATTATTATTGTTGCTGTTATTGTTATTATTATTTATATTATTATTATTATTGTTGTTATTATGGTTATTGTTACTGTTATTATTATTATCATCATTATTATCGTTGTTGTTATTATTGTTATTATTGTTATTATTATTACTTATATTATTATTATTATTATTATTATTATTGTTATTGTTACTGTTGTTATTATTATTATTATTATTATCATCATCATTATTGTTGTTGTTATTATTGTTATTATTATTTATGTCATTATTATTATTAGTATTGTTGTAAGTATTATTTATATTATGTTTATTATTATCATTAATATTCTTATTATCATTGTTATTATGTTTATTAGTATCATCAATGTTCGTATTATCATTGTTATTATTTGTAGTAGTATTATTGTTATTAATGTTATTATTATTATTATTATTGTTATTAATGTCATTATTATTATAATTATTAAATGTTTTATATGTATTAGTATTAGTAGTATTATTGTTATTAAATATTATTATACATTTTATATTTTATTATTATTAATTAATAGTATTATTAATATTATCATTATTAGTGTTATTGATGTTATTGTTGTTATTATTATTATTATATGTAGTAGTATTATTGTTATTGTTATTATTATCATTATTTTTGTTATCAATGTCATTATTATTACAATTACATACTTTTTTATTTGTATTAGTAGAAGTAGTATTATTGTTATTAAATATTATTATCAATTGTATATTTTATTATTATTAATTAATATTATTATTAATATTATCAATATTAGTGTTATTGATGTTATTGTTGTTATTATTATTATAATAATTATTGTTATTATATGTAGTAGTATTATTGTTATTGTTATTATTATTTTTATTAATGTCATTATTATTATAATTATTATTTTTTATTTGTATTAGTGGCAGTAGTATTATTGTTATTAAATATTATGTATTTTATGTTATTATTATAAATTAATATTACTATTAATATTATCATTATTAGTTTTATTGATGTTATTGTTGTTGTTATTATTATTATTGTTATTAATGTCATCATTATTATAATAATTGTTTTTTATTTGTATTAGTAGTAGTATTATTATTGTTATTAAATATTATTGTAATTTTTTATTATTATTATTATTAATTAATATTATTATTAATATTATCATTATTACTGTTATTGCTGTTATTGTTGTTATTGTTATTATAATTGTTGTTATTGTTATTAATATTCATATTATTATTGTTATTAATATTCATATTCATATTATTATTGTTATTATTGATAATATTGCAGTTATTATTATTTGTATGAATATTATTGCTACAATTACTGTGTTATCTAATGAAGTAGTGCTACTACTGCCAGTAGAGTAATAGCCATGCACTTGGCAGCAAGCAGCTAGTGTTTACCAGCTGGTGTATTTCCCTGTGCAGGTTGGAGATGCACTCCAGCTTCTTCTGGCGACAGCGGCGTGCGGCCACACGGTTCTTGCAGCGCCGCCTGACGTCGTGGATCAGGTCCAGCTGCTCGCGCGTGAACACCTGTCGCTTCAGCAGCTGCTGCAGGTCCGTCCTGCTCAGGGTGACCACCCGATCCACCGAGACGGGCAGCTGCACCTGCACCACAACACGGTTAGCCTCTCGCTGGCAGGGCAAGAACACTATTGGTTTTGTACAATTATCGACCCAGGTCAGGGTTTAAGGTTTCAAGTGTAACATGCTCCTTGGCACATGTCACCATTCTCTACTGATATATATATATATATATATATATATATATATATATATATATATATATATATATATATATATATATATATATATATATATATATATATATATATATATATATATATATATATATTTATACATGTTTTTTCATGTTTTATTCTCTTTTTAACAAAATACCCCCAAAAAATGTTTTAATAATAAATAAAAAAATTCAATATTTTCAAACAATATATATATGTATATTTAAAGTTTATTTTTTTATGTTTTATTCTCTTTTTGGGAAAAAAAAAAAAAAAAAGCCTGTTTTTTTGTTCATAAATACACAAACAATGTAATATTTTCAAGCAAAAATAATCAAAGTGTAATATTTGATGTGAAGTAATTAAAGCCTTGAATATGTCAATAATTCATAACAACATTGATTTTGATTCATTATTATTTTTCGAGCAATGACAGTTTTGGAGAAAAAAAGTCGCTCTAAAGGTCTCAGGGATCCAAAAGGAGCCAGAAATAAAAATGTTAAAAATATGTCTTAAAAAAATACTTTGGTTTTTTTACTTTCAAAGCTTAAATCTCTAGATCAACTTCAGATCGATCCGTCGATTATAAAGTATTAATCTTTTTTCATGTTTTTGATTTGTTTCTTTTATGCACTTTTTGTCAAAAAAAACAAAAAAACTCCTTTGTTTTTGATATGGCAAACACACAAAATATGCAAAATTTTCCCTAAAATTATTTCAAAGTAATATTTGGAGACTTAAATATGTCAATAATTCATAACAACATTGATTTTGATTCATTATTATTTTTTGAGCAATGGCCCCACTCATTTATGATGTGTCAAAATACCATATATATATATATATATATATATATCTATATATATATATATATATATATATATATATATATATATATATATATATATATATATATATATATATATATATATATATATATATATATATATATATATATAACGTTTATCTTTTTTTGAAAAAAAAGCCTGTTTTTTTATTAATAAATACACAAACAATGCAATATTTTCAACCAAAAATAATCAAAAGTGTAATATTTCATGTGAAGTAATTAAAGTCTTGAATATGTCAATAATTCATAACAACATTGATTTGATATGTTATTATTTTTTGAGCAACGGTCCCACTCATTTATGATGTGTCAAAATACCATATATATATATATATATATATATATATATATATATATATATATATATATATATATATATATATATATATATATATATAGGATGTCGTTGTGGCTTGTACAGCCCTTTGAGACACTTGTGATTTAGGGCTATATAAATAAACATTGATTGATTGATTGATTGATTGATTGATATATATATATATATATATATATATATATATATATATATATATATATATATATATATATATATATATATATATATATATATATATATATATATATATATATATATATATATATATATATATATATATATATATATATATTTAGAGTTTATTTTTATTTTTATGTTTTATTCTCTTTTTGGAAAAAAAAAAAAAGCCTGTTTTTTTTAAATTAATAAAAACACAAAATATGCAATATTTTCAACCAAAAATAATCAAAGTGTAATATTTGATGTGGAGTAATTGGAGACTTAAATATGTCAATATTTCATAATAACATTGATTTTGATTCATTATTATTTTTTTAGCAATGACAGTTTTAAATAAAAAAGTCACTCTAAATGTTCAAAATATGTCTTTAAAAAACAAAAAAAATTGTAACTTTCAAAGCTTCAGATCGATCCGTCGATTATAAGTTATTAACATTTCTTCATTTTGTTTGTTTTATGCCTTTTTTGTTGAAAAAAACCCTCCTTTGTTTTGATATTGCAAACACACAAAATATGCAATATTTGGCCTAATTTTTTTTAAGTGTAATATTTGATGTGACGTAATTGGAGCCTTGAATATGTCAATAATTCATAACAACATTGATTTTGATTTGTTATTATTTTTTGAGCAATGGTCCCACTCATTTATGTGTCAAAATACCATATATATATATATATATATATATATATATATATATATATATATATATATATATTTAGAGTTTATTTTTTTTATGTTTTATTCTCTTTTTGAAAAAAAAAACCTGTTTTTTTTTATTAATAAAAACACAAAATATACAATATTTTCAACCAAAATTAATCAAAGTGTAATATTTGATGTGAAGTAATTGGAGACTTAAATATGTCAATAATTCATAACAACATTGATTTTGATTCATTATTATTTTTTGAGCAATGACAGTTTTAAATTAAAAAAAGTCACTCTAAATGTTCAAAATATGTCTTTAAAAAACAAAAAAATTGTAACTTTCAAAATGTAACTTTCAAAGCTTCAGATCGATCCGTCGATTATAAGTTATTAATA
>NC_084735.1:3162735-3165235 GCF_033978785.1 Entelurus aequoreus | reverse complement strand
TCAGATTTAGTCTTAGATTGGTCAGATCTAGTCTTAGACTTAGATTGGTCAGATCTAGTCTTAGATTTAAATTGGTCAGATCTAGTCTTAGACTTAGATTGGTCAGATTTAGTCTTAGATTGGTCAGATCTAGTCTTAGACTTAGATTGGTCAGAACTAGTCTTAGACTTAGATTGTTCAGATCTGGTCTTAGACTTAGTTGGGTCAGATCTGGTCTTAGACTTAGTTTGGTCAGATCTAGTCTTAGATTTAAATTGGTCAGAGCTAGTCTTAGAATTAGACTGGTTAGATCTAGTCTTAGACTTAGATTGGTCAGATCTAGTCTTAGACTTAGATTGGTCAGATCTAGTCTTAGACTTAGATTGGTCAGATCTAGTCTTAGACTTAGACTGGTCGGATCTAGTCTTAGACTTAGATTGATATCTAGTCTTAGACTTAGACTGGTCAGATCTAGTCTTAGACTTAGATTGGTCCGATCTAGTCTTAAACGTAGACTGGTTAGATCTAGTCTTAGAATTAGACTGGTTAGACCTAGTCTTAGACTTAGATTGGTCAGATTTAGTCTTAGACTGGTGAGATCTAGTCTTAGACTTAAATTTGTCAGATCTAGTCTTAGACTTGGATTTGTCAGATCTAGTCTTAGATTTAGATTGGTCAGATCTGGTTTTACACTTAGTCTGATTAGATATGGTCTTAGAATTAAACTGGTCAGATCTAGTTTTAGACTTAGATTGGTCAGATCTAGTCTTAGACTTAGACTGGTAAATGGTAAATGGGTTATACTTTACTCACCCATTCACACACACATTCACACACTGATGGCGGGAACCAGCAGCCATCAGGAGCAAGGGTGAAGTGTCTTGCTCAAGGACACAACGGACGTGACTAGGTTGGTAGTAGGTGGGGATTGAACCAGGAACCCTCAGGTTGCTGGCACGGCCACTCTCCCAACCGCGCCACGCCGTCCCAGACTGGTTAGATCTAGTCTTAGAATTAGACTGGTCAGATCTAGTCTTAGACTTAGATTGGTCAGATCTAGTCTTAGACTTAGATTGGTCAGATTTAGTCTTAGACTTAGGTTGGTCAAACAGTCTTGAACTTAGACTGGTTAGATCTAGTCTTAGAATTAGACTGGTCAGATCTAGTCTTAGACTTAGATTGGTCGGATCTAGTCTTAGACTTAGATTGGTCAAACAGTCTTAAACTTAGACTGGTTAGATCTAGTCTTAGAATTAGACTGGTCAGATCTAGTCTTAGACTTAGATTGGTCAAACAGTCTTAAACTTAGACTGGTTAGATCTAGTCTTAGAATTAGACTGGTCAGATCTAGTCTTAGACTTAGATTGGTCAGATCTAGTCCAAACGGTTGGTGCCAAAAACCAGGAGGGTTTCTGACTTTCAGTCAAAGATCCTGGAGGAAGGCTTTCCTGTTGTCAATGATCCACTGCAATAACATCAAAGATTGTGTATATGATAATTGTTTTTAATGATCTACTGCAAAAACTCCAGTCAAAGATCCTCTACTACGTAACAGAAGCGCCATGCTGTTTTTAATTGTCTACTGCAAAAATGCTGGTCAAAGATCATCTATATGACAGGAACACTGTGCTGTTTTTAATGATCTACCGCAAAAAAAAAATGCTAATCAAAGATCCTCAGGAAGCATTTGCTGTTGAAAGCACATCCACCAAAAACGCCAGTCAAAGATCATCTCTGTGAGACAGGAACACTTTGTTGTTTTTAATGATCTACGACAAAAATGCCAGTCAAAGATCCTCTAGGAAGGCTTTCCTGTTTTCAATGATCCACTGCAAAAACATCAAAGATTGTCTATACGATATATTTTTTTTAATGATCTACTGCAAAAACTCCAGTCAAAGATCCTCTACGTGACAGAAGCGCCATGCTGTTTTTAATAGTCTACTGCAAAAATGCTGGTCAAAGATCATCTATATGACAGGAACACTGTGCTGTTTTTAATGATGTACTGAAAAAAAAAATGCTAATCAAAGATCCTCAGGAAGCATTTGCTGTTTAAAGCACATCCACCAAAAACGCCAATCAAAGATCATTTCTGTGAGACAGGAACACGTTGTTGTTTTTAATGATCTACGACAAAAATGCCAGTCAAAGATCCTCTAGGAAGGCTTTCCTGTTTTCAATGATCCACTGCAAAAACATCAAAAATAATTGTTTGTAATGATTTACTGCACAAACTCCAGTCAAAGATCCTCTACGTGACAGAAGCGCCATGCTGTTTTTAATTGTGTACTGCAAAAATGCTGGTCAAAGATCATCTATATGACAGGAACACTGTGCTGTTTTTAATGATGTACTGCAAAAAAAAAAAAAATGCTAATCAAAGATCCTCAGGAAGCATTTGCTGTTTAAAGCACATCCACCAAAAACGCCAGTCAAAGATCATCTCTGTGAGACAGGAACACTTTGTTGTTTTTAATGATCTACGACAAAAATGCCAGTCAAAGATCCTCTAGGAAGG
>NC_084735.1:3117735-3157735 GCF_033978785.1 Entelurus aequoreus | reverse complement strand
AGAAACACACACATTCTAGAATGAGGAAGTGTCATCACACAATAAACTTCCTATTGGCCGCTTTGTGTTTGTTTTTAAGGAGCGAGGCAATAAAAGCAGAAGTGCTGACACAGCAAAGCACACGACTCAGGAAGTCCCAGCGACCAATCAGGTGACGGCGTGGCACTCGTCCTTCCTGTTTCTCTGGAAGTGAACGCTCACACGCCAGGGAGGAATAAAGTCTGGTTTTATTTTATTCTTTTCTTTATTCGTACATTGTTGTGCACTCGCACACTTCCAGGATCTTGTCAAGGGGGCGGAGCCTGGAAGATTTAAATACAGTTTTTTTCCCCCCCGAAAAGCTCATTTATGCTCCCAGTAAGTACGTAAAAGCATGTTTTTCCACGATGTTACACTTTCACGTGTTTACTCCGCAACTTTCCGTAATTATTGGTTGTTGTTGTTGTGGAGGTCTGTATGAGCTAGCTTGAAAACCCCGGTCTACGATTAAAAAAACTAGCAATTTAGTCACCAGAATTTTCCAGTAAAAACGACAGTAGTTTTTACGATAAAAAACTAGCAAGTCAGTTGCAAGAGTTTTTACGATAAAAAACTAGCAACTCAGTTGCAAGAATTTTCCAATTTAAAAAAGGTTTCTTTTTTAGTTTACAGTAAATCGCATTAAAAACAAATTTTGTTCTTACGATAAAAAACTAGCAGCTCAGGTGTCCGAATTTTACCATTAAAAAAGTACCGTTTTTGTTTTTTAACGATACAGTACTTCGCAGTAAAACTGACCGTAGTTATTACGATTAAAAAAACTAGCAATTTAGTCACCAGAATTTTCCAGTAAAAACGACAGTAGTTTTTACGATAAAAAACTAGCAAGTCAGTTGCAAGAGTTTTTCCGATAAAAAACTAGCAAGTCAGTTGCAAGAATTTTCCTATTTAAAAAAGGTTTCCTTTTTTAGTTTACAGTAAATCGCATTAAAAACAAATTTTGTTCTTACAATAAAAAACTAGCAGCTCAGTTGTTCGAATTTTACCATGAAAAAAGTACCGTTTTTGTTTTTTAACGATACAGTACTTCGCAGTAAAACCGACCGTAGTTATTACGATGAAAAAAACTAGCAATTTAGTCACCAGAATTTTCCAGTAAAAACGACAGTAGTTTTTACGATAAAAAACTAGCAACTCAGTTGCAAGAATTTTTACGATAAAAAACTAGCAAGTCAGTTGCAAGAATTTTCCTATTTAAAAAAGGTTTCTTTTTTAGTTTACAGTAAATCGCATTAAAAACTAATTTTGTTCTTACGATAAAAAACTAGCAGCTCAGGTGTCCGAATTTTACCATTAAAAAAGTACCGTTTTTGTTTTTTAACGATACAGTACTTCGCAGTAAAACCGACCGTAGTTATTACGATTTGAAAAACTAGCAATTTAGTCACCAGAATTTTCCAGTAAAAATGACAGTAGTTTTTACGATAAAAAACTAGCAACTCAGTTGCAAGAGTTTTTACGATAAAAAACTAGCAAGTCAGTTGCAAGAATTTTCCTATTTAAAAAAGGTTTCTTTTTTAGTTTACAGTAAATCGCATTAAAAACACATTTTGTTCTTACGATAAAAAACTAGCAGCTCAGGTGTCCGAATTTTACCATGAAAAAAGTACCGTTTTTGTTTTTTAACGATACAGTACTTCGCAGTAAAACTGACCGTAGTTATTACGATTTGAAAAACTAGCAATTTAGTCACCAGAATTTTCCAGTAAAAACGACAGTAGTTTTTACGATAAAAAACTAGCAAGTCAGTTGCAAGAGTTTTTACGATAAAAAACTAGCAACTCAGTTGCAAGAATTTTCCAATTTAAAAAAGGTTTCTTTTTTAGTTTACAGTAAATCGCATTAAAAACAAATTTTGTTCTTACGATAAAAAACTAGCAGCTCAGGTGTCCGAATTTTACCATTAAAAAAGTACCGTTTTTGTTTTTTAACTATACAGTACTTCGCAGTAAAACCGACCGTAGTTATTACGATGATAAAAACTAGCAATTTAGTCACCAGAATTTTCCAGTAAAAACGACAGTAGTTTTTACGATAAAAAACTAGCAAGTCAGTTGCAAGAGTTTTTACGATAAAAAACTAGCAAGTCAGTTGCAAGAATTTTCCTATTTAAAAAAGGTTTCTTTTTTAGTTTACTGTAAATCGCATTAAAAACAAATTTTGTTCTTACGATAAAAAAACTAGCAGCTCAGGTGTCCGAATTTTACCATTAAAAAAGTACCGTTTTTGTTTTTTAACGATACAGTACTTCGCAGTAAAGCCGACCGTAGTTATTACGATTTAAAAAACTAGCAATTTAGTCACCAGAATTTTCCAGTAAAAACGACACTAGTTTTTACGATAAAAAACTAGCAACTCCGTTGCAAGAATTTTCCTATTTAAAAAAGGTTTCTTTTTTAGTTTACAGTAAATCGCATTAAAAACAAATTTTGTTCTTACGATAAAAAAAACTAGCAGCGCAGTTTACAGTAAATTGCATTAAAAGCATTTTTTGTTCTTAAGATAAAAAACTAGCAGCTCAGTTGTCCGAATTTTACCATGAAAAAAGTACCGTTTTTGTTTTTTAACGATACAGTACTTCGCAGTAAAACCGACCGTAGTTATTACGATTAAAAAAACTAGCAATTTAGTCACCAGAATTTTCCAGTAAAAACGACAGTAGTTTTTACGATAAAAAACTAGCCACTCAGTTGCAAGAGTTTTTACGATAAAAAACTAGCAACTCAGTTGCAAGAATTTTCCTATTTAAAAAAGGTTTCTTTTTTAGTTTACAGTAAATCGCATTAAAAAGAAATTTTGTTCTTACGATAAAAAACTAGCAGCTCAGGTGTCCGAATTTTACCATGAAAAAAGTACCGTTTTTGTTTTTTAACGATACAGTACTTCGCAGTAAAACCGACCGTAGTTATTACGATTTAAAAAACTAGCAATTTAGTCACCAGAATTTTCCAGTAAAAACGACAGTAGTTTTTACGATAAAAAACTAGCAACTCAGTTGCAAGAGTTTTTACGATAAAAAACTAGCAACTCAGTTGCAAGAATTTTCCTATTTAAAAAAGGTTTCTTTTTTAGTTTACAGTAAATCGCATTAAAAACAAATTTTGTTCTTACGATAAAAAACTAGCAGCTCAGGTGTCCGAATTTTACCATGAAAAAAGTACCGTTTTTGTTTTTAACGATACAGTACTTCGCAGTAAAACCGACCGTAGTTGTTACGATTAAAAAAACTAGCAATTTGGTCACCAGAATTTTCCAGTGAAAACGACAGTAGTTTTTACGATAAAAAACTAGCAAGTCAGTTGCAAGAGTTTTTACGATAAAAAACTAGCAGCTCAGGGTCCGAATTTTACCATTAAAAAAGTACCGTTTTTGTTTTTAACGATACAGTACTTCGCAGTAAAACCGACCGTAGTTATTACGATGAAAAAAACTAGCAATTTAGTCACCAGAATTTTCCAGTAAAAACGACAGTAGTTTTTACGATAAAAAACTAGCAACTCAGTTGCAAGAGTTTTTACGATAAAAAACTAGCAACTCAGTTGCAAGAATTTTCCTATTTAAAAAAGGTTTCTTTTTTAGTTTACAGTAAATCGCATTAAAAACAAATTTTCTTCTTACGATAAAAAACTAGCAGCTCAGGTGTCCGAATTTTACCATTAAAAATGTACCGTTTTTGTTTTTTAACGATACAGTACTTCGCAGTAAAACCGACCGTAGTTATTACGATGAAAAAAACTAGCAATTTAGTCACCAGAATTTTCCAGTAAAAACGACAGTAGTTTTTACGATAAAAAACTAGCAACTCAGTTGCAAGAGTTTTTACGATAAAAAACTAGCAAGTCAGTTGCAAAAATGTTCCTATTTAAAAAAGGTTTCTTTTTTAGTTTACAGTAAATCGCATTAAAAACAAATGTTGTTCTTACGATAAAAAAAACTAGCAGCTCAGTTTACAGTAAATTGCATTAAACACATTTTTTGTTCTTAAGATAAAAAACTAGCAGCTCAGTCGTCCGAATTTTACCATGAAAAAAGTACCGTTTTTGTTTTTTAACGATACAGTACTTCGCAGTAAAACCGACCGTAGTTATTACGATGAAAAAAACTAGCAATTTAGTCACCAGAATTTTCCAGTAAGAACGACAGTAGTTTTTACGATAAAAAACTAGCAACTCAGTTGCAAGAGTTTTTACGATAAAAAACTAGCAAGTCAGTTGCAAGAATTTTCCTATTTAAAAAAGGTTTCTTTTTTAGTTTACAGTAAATCGCATTAAAAACAAATTTTGTTCTTACGATAAAAAACTAGCAGCTCAGGTGTCCGAATTTTACCATGAAAAAAGTACAGTTTTTGTTTTTTAACGATACAGTACTTCGCAGTAAAACCGACCGTAGTTATTACGATGATAAAAACTAGCAATTTAGTCACCAGAATTTTCCAGTAAAAACGACAGTAGTTTTTACGATAAAATACTAGCAACTCAGTTGCAAGAGTTTTAACAATAAAAAACTAGCTACTCAGTTGCAAGAATTTTCCTATTTAAAAAAGGTTTCTTTTTTAGTTTACAGTAAATCGCATTAAAAACAAATTTTGTTCTTGCGATTAAAAAAACTAGCAGCTCAGTTTACAGTAAATTGCATTAAACAGAATTTTTGTTCTTAAGGGTTAGGGTTAGGGTTACCCTAACCCTAACCCTTAAGATAAAAAACTAGCAGCTCAGTTGTCCGAATTTTACCATTAAAAATGTACCGTTTTTGTTTTTTAACGATACAGTACTTCGCAGTAAAACCGACCGTAGTTATTACGATTAAAAAAACTAGCAATTTAGTCACCAGAATTTTCCAGTAAAAACAACAGTAGTTTTTACGATAAAAAACTAGCAACTCAGTTGCAAGAGTTTTTACGATAAAAAACTAGCAACTCAGTTGCAAGAATTTTCCTATTTAAAAAAGGTTTCTTTTTTAGTTTACAGTAAATCGCATTAAAAACAAATTTTGTTCTTACGATAAAAAACTAGCAGCTCAGGTGTCCAAATTTTACCATTAAAAAAGTACCGTTTTTGTTTTTTAACGATACAGTACTTCGCAGTAAAACCGACCGTAGTTATTACGATGAAAAAAACTAGCAATTTAGTCACCAGAATTTTCCAGTAAAAACGACAGTAGTTTTTACGATAGAAAACTAACAACTCAGTTTCAAGAGTTTTTACGATAAAAAATTAGCAACTCAGTTGCAAGAATTTTACTATTTAAAAAAGGTTTCTTTTTTAATTTACAGTAAATCGCATTAAACACATTTGTTGTTCTTATGATAAAAAACTAGCAGCTCAGTCACCAGAATTTTACTTTTTAAAAAAGTACCTTTTTTAAAATTTCCAGTAAAAACGACAATAGTTTTTACGAGAAAAAACTAGCAACTCAGTTCCAAGAATTTTACTTTATTTTTTAATTTATAGTAAATCGCATTAAAAATTAATTTTGTTCTTACGATAAAAACTAGCAGCTCAGGTGTCCAAATTTTACTATTAAAAAAGTACCTTTTTTTTAAAAATTATACGACCGTAGTTATTACGACAAAAAAAACTAGCAGTTTTTACGATTAAAGTAACTTTTTTTAAATTTTCAGTAAAAACGACAGTAGTTTTTACGATAAAAAATTAGCAACTCAGTTGTCCGAATTTTATCATTAAAAAAGTACAGTTTTCTTTTTTTTACGATACAGTAATTCGCAGTAAAACCGACCGTAGTTATTACGATAAAAAACTAGCAGTTCATTCGCCGGAATTGTACTTTTTTTAAAAAGTACCTTTTTTTAAATTTCCAGTAAAAACGACAGTAGTTTTTACGATAAAAAAGCTAGCAACTCAGTTGCAAGAATGTTCCTATTAAAAAAGGTTTATTTTTTAGTTTACAGTAAAATGCATTAAAAAAAATGTTTTGTTCTTACGATAAAAAACTAGCAGCTCAGTTGTCCGAATTTTACCATTAAAAAACTACAGGTTTTTTTTTACTATACAGTAATTCGCAGTAAAACAGTCTGTAGTTATTACGATAAAAAAACTAGCAGTTTAGTCACCAGAATTTTACTTTTTAAAAAAGTACCTTTTTTAAAATTTTCAGTAAAAACGACAGTAGTTTTTACGATAAAAATGTAGCAACTTAGTTGCAAGAGTTTTTACAATAACAAACTGGCAACTCAGTTGCAAGAATTTTACTATTTAAAAAAGGTTTCTTTTTTAATTTACAGTAAATCGCATTAAAAACATTTTTTCTTCTTACGATAAAAAACTAGCAGCTCAGTCGCCAGAATTTTACTTTTTTAAAAAGTACCTTTTTTAAAATTTCCAGAAAAAACGACAATAGTTTTTACGATAAAAAAAAAACTAGCAACTCAGTTGCAAGAATTTTACTTTCTTTTTTAATTTATAGTAAATCGCATTAAAAATAAATTTTGTTCTTACGATAAAAACTAGCAGCTCAGTTGTCTGAATTTTACTATTAAAATAGTACCTTTTTTTTTTTTACTATACAGTTATTGGCAGTAAAATCGACCGTAGTTATTACGACAAAAAAACCTAGTACTTCAGTCGCTGAAATTGTACTTTTTAAAAAAAGTACCTTTTTTAAAATTTTCAGTAAAAACGACAGTAGTTTTTACGATAAAAAACTAGCAACTCAGTTGTCCGAATTTTACCATTAAAAAAAGTAACGTTTTTTTTTTTTTTTACTATACAGTAATTCGCAGTAAAACCGACCGTAGTTATTACGATTAAAAAAACTAGCAGTTCAGTCGCCGGAATTGTACTTTTTAAAAAAGTACCCTTTTTTAAAATTTCCAATAAAAACAACAGTAGTTTTTACGATAAAAAACTACTCAACTCAGTTGCAAGAATTTTCCTATTTAAAAAAGGTTTCTTTTTTAGTTTACAGTAAATCGCATTTAAAAAAATGTTGTTCTTACGATTAAAAACTAGCAGCTAAGTCACCAGAATTTCGCCATTAAAAAAAGTACCTTTTTTTTTCTCCACCATAAATCTAACGTGTGTGCCGTTTTATTTTACGATACATTAATTTGCCGTAAAAAATTAGCATAGTTTTTATGGTAAAAAACTGAAATCCCAGTCGCCAGAATTTTCCCGAAAAGCTCATTATTTTCTCTTCGTACGTACGCAAAAACACGTTTTTCACAATGTTACACTTTCCCGGTTTACTCCGTAACGTTGGGTAATGATTGTTTGTTGTTATCGAGGTCTGTATCAGCAAGTTTGCATAAGTTTTTACGATAAAAAACTGGCATCTCAGTCGCCAGAAGTTTATCATAAAAAATGTACCTTTTTTAAAATTTACAGTAATTCGCTGTAAAACCGACCATCGTTTTTACGATTAAAAAAATGGCAGCTCAGTTGCCAGAATTTTACCATTAAAAAAAGTACCTTTTTTCAAATTTACAGTAAATTGCAGTAAAAATGACGGTAGTTTTTACGATAAAAAAAATAGCAGCTGAGTTGCCCAAATTTCACTGTTAAAAAAGGTACTTTTTAAAATTGACAGTAATTTGCAGTAAAAACCATCGTAGTTTTTAAGATAAAAAAAATAGCAGCTCAGTCGCCAGAATTTTACAATTAAAAAGGAACATTTTTTAATTTACAGTATTTTGCAGTAAAAAAAACAATGTAGTTTTTACGATAACAAACTAGCAGCTTAGTTGAAAGAATTTTACTATTAAAAAGATACCTGTTTTTAATTTACAGTCATTTTACGATAAAAAAACTACCTGCTCAGTCGCCAGATTTGTATTGTTAAAAAGGTAAGTTTTTTAATTCGCAGTAAAAACGACCGTAGTTTTTACGATAAAAAACTGGCAGCTCAGTTGCCAGAATTTTACTAAAAAAAAGGTACCTTTTTTTATATACAGTAACTCGCTGTAAAACCAACCGTAGTTTTTACGATAAAAAACTGGCAGCTCAGTTGCCAGAATTTTACTATTTCAAAAAGGTACTTTTAAAAAACATTCACAGTAATTTGCAGTAAAAACGATGTTAATTTTAACATGGAAAATTAGCAGCTCAGTCGCCAACATTTTACTGTTAAGAAGGTACCTTTTTTAATTTACTGTAAAAACTACCATAGTTTTTATGATAAAAAACTAGCAGTTGAGTTGCCCAAATTTTACTGTTTAAAAAAGTATTTTTTTTTAAATTTACAGTAATTTGCAGTAAAAACGACGGTAGTTTTTACGATAAAAAAAACTGGCAGCTCAGTCACCAGAATTTTACCATTTAAAAAGTACCTTTACATTTTTTTTTACAATAAATCGCAGTAAAAAAGACAGTAGTTTTCACGATCAAAAACTGGCAGCTCAGTCGCCCAAATTTTACTGTTAAAATAAGTATGTTTTTTTAATTTACAGTAATTTGCAGTAAAAACGACAGTAGTTTTTACGATAAAAAACTAGCAGCTCAGTTGCCAGAATTTTACCATAAAGAAGGTACGTTTTTTTACCATGCAGTAATTCGCAGTAAAAACGACCGTAGTTTTTGAAAGTAAAAACTAGCAGCTGCTCAGTCGCGAAAATTTTACGATTAAAAAAAGGTACCTTTTTTTAAATTTACAGTAATTTGCAGTAAAATCAACCATAGTTTTTATGATAAAAAACTAGCAGCTCAGTCGCCAGAATTTGAACATTAAAAAAAGGTACTTTTTTAAATTTACAGTAATTTGCAGTAGAAAGGACCGTAGTTTTTACCCCAAAAAATGGCTGCTCAGTCGCCAAAATGTTACTGTTAAAAAAGTTACTTTTTTAAATTTACAGTAATCCGTAGTTTTTACGATAAAAAACTAGCCGCTCAGTTGCCATAATTTTACTATTAAAAATGGTACCTTTTTTGATTTACAGTAATTCGCTGTAAAACGACCGTAGTTTTACGATAAAAAAAACTGGCAGTTCAGTCGCCAGAATTTTAACATTAAAAAGTACCTTTTTTTTTTTACATTAATTTGCAGTAAACACTGCCATAGTTTTTACGATAAAAAACTAGCAGCTCAGTCGCGAACAATTCACTATTAAATAGTTTTTATTTACAGTAACTTGCAGTAAAATCGACCATAGTTTTTACGTCACAAAACTGGCAGTTCAGTTGCCAGAATTTTACCATAAAAGTAACATGTGGCGTTTTTTTTGTTGTTACAATACAGTAACTCGCTGTAAAAACGACGATAGTTTTTACGGTAAAAATCTGAAATCCAAATCCCCAGAACTTTATCATTAAAAAATACACCCTTTTTTTCCCGAAAAGTTCATTTTTTTGTCCTCGTACGTACGGAAAAACAAGTTTTTTACGATGTTACACTTTCACGTGTTTACTCCGTAACGTTGGGTAATGATTGGTTGTTGTTATCGAGGTCTGTATCAGCAAGTTTGCACAAGTTTTTACGTTAAAAAACTAGCAGCTCAGTCGCCAGAATTTTACTGTTTAAATTTACAGTAATTTTCAGTAAAAAACGACCGTAGTTTTTATAATAAAAACTTTGGCTAAAAACACAAGAAATGTTTTAAAAAAAAATAAAACAAAAACAAAAACGGCAGCTTGTTTTTTCTGATTTATTTATTTAATTATTATGACTTTGTTTCTTTTTTTGTCACTTATTGGGGGTGGGAGAAAGAAGAAGAAAAAACATTTGATGTTTTTGACTGTTCCTGTCAATTTTGTGGCTAAAAACACAAGAAACAATTGTTTAGGGAAAAAAAATACAAAAATAAAAATGGCAGCTTTTTTGTTTTTTCTGATTTATTTATTTGTTATTTAATATTATGCATTTGTTTTTGTTACTTGTTGGGGGTGGGGGAAAGAATAACAATTTATGTGTTTGATTGTTCCTGTTACTTATGTGGCTAGTAACACAATAATCAAAAAAACAACAACAACAAAAACCGGGCAACTATTTTTTTCTGATTTACTTATTTAATTATTATAATTATTTATTAGTATGATTTTTTCCCCCTTATTTTACTTGTTGGGGTGGGAAGAAAAACAGAAAAGCATTTGATTTCTTTGACTGTTCCTGTCACTTACATGACTAAAAACACAATAAACAACAACGACAACAAAACCGGGCAACTCATATTTTTTTCTGATTTATTTATTTAATTATTATTATTTATTATTAAGATTTTTTTTTCTTTTTTTGTCACTTGTTGGGGTTGGGGGAAATAAGAAAAGCTAAAAACACAATAAACAACTAAAACAACAAACAAACAAACAAAAAAACTTATTATTCATTATTATGAATTTGTTTAGTCACTTGTTGGGTGTGGGGGTAAGAAAAACATTGGATGTGTTTGACTGTTCCTGTCAATTTTGTGGCTAAAAACACAATAAACAAATAAAAAACAACAACAAACAAAAAAAACAAAAAAAACGGCAGCTTGTTTTTCTTCTGATTTATTTATTTAATTATTATTAATTATTATTAATTTATTTTGTCACTTGTTGGGGGTTAGGAGAAAAGAAAAACATTTGATGTGTTTGACTGTTCCTGTCAATTTTGTGGCTAAAAACACAATAAACAAACAAACAAAAAAAGGGCAACTCATATTTTTTTCCTGATTTACTTATTTATTTATTAATAATTATTATTATGATTTTGTTTCTTTTTTTTTGTTACTTGTTGGGGTGGGGGAAATAAAAGCATTTGATTTGTTGGACTGTTCCTGTCAATTTTGTGGCTAAAAACACAATAAAGAAATGTTTAAAAAGAAACAAACCAACAAAAAAAACTGCAGCTGGTCTTTTTTCTGATTTACTTATTTAATAAAATTTTTTTCGTTACTTGTTGGGGTGGGGAGATAAGAAAAGCATTTGATGCGTTTAACTGTTCCTGTCAATTTTGTGGCTAAAACACAATAAACAAATGTTTAAAAACAAACAAACATACAAAAAAAAAAAAAAATGGGAGCTTGTCTTTTTTCTGATGTATTTATTTATTTAATTATTATTTATTATTATGATTTTTTTTTGTGTTACTTGTTGGGGGTAGGGAGGAAAGAAAAGCATTTGATGTGTTTGACTGTTCCTGTCACTTTTGTGGCTTAAAACACAAACAAAAAAAACAAAAAAAAAACAACAACAAAACACGGGCAACTCATATTTTTTTATATTTTCTTTATTATTATTGTTATTTATTGTTATGTTTTTTTTTGTTTTTTTTTGTCACTTGTTGGGGGTTAGGGGAAAAGAAAACATTTGATGTGTTTGACTGTTCCTGTCAATTTTGTGGCTAAAAACACAATAAACAAACAAACAAAAAAAGGGCAACTCATATTTTTTTCCTGATTTACTTATTTAGTTATTATTAATTATTATTATTATTTTGTTTCTTTTTACTTGTGGGGTGGGGGAAATAAAAGCATTTGATGTGTTGGACTGTTCCTGTCATTTTTGTGGCTAAAAACACAATAAAGAAATGTTTAAAAACAAACAAACCAACAAAAAAAACTGCAGCTTGTTTTTTTTCTGATTTACTTATTTATTTATTTATTTTTTGTTACTTGTTGGGGTGGGGAGAAAAGAAAAGCATTTGATGCGTTTGACTGTTCCTGTCAATTTTGTGGCTAAAACACAATAAACAAATGTTTAAAAACAAACAAACATACAAAAAAAACAAAAAACGGGAGCTTGTATTTTTTCTGATTTATTTATTTATTTAATTATTATTTATTATTATGATTATTTTTTTTGTTACTTGTTGGGGGTAGGGAGGAATGAAAAGCATTTGATGTGTTTGACTGTTCCTGTCACTTTTGTGGCTTAAAACACAAACAAACAAAAAACAAAACAAAACAACAACAAAACACGGGCAACTCATATTTTTTTTATATTTTCTTTATTATTATTGTTATTTATTGTTATGATTTTTTTATTATTTTTTGTCACTTGTTGGGGGTTAGGGGAGTATAAAAACATTTGATGTGTTTGACTGTTCCTGTCAATTTTGTGGCTAAAAACACAATAAACAAACAAACAAAAAAAGGGCAACTCATATTTTTTTCCTGATTTACTTATTTAGTTATTATTAATTATTATTATGATTTTGTTTCTTTATACTTGTGGGGTGGGGGAAATAAAAGCATTTGATGTGTTGGACTGTTCCTGTCATTTTTGTGGCTAAAAACATAATAAAGAAATGTTTAAAAACAAACAAACCAACAAAAAAAACTGCAGCTGGTCTTTTTTCTGATTTACTTATTTATTTATTTATTTTTTGTTACTTGTTGGGGTGGGGAGAAAAGAAAAGCATTTGATGCGTTTGACTGTTCCTGTCAATTTTGTGGCTAAAACACAATAAACAAATGTTTAAAAACAAACAAACATACAAAAAAAGAAAAAAAATGGGAGCTTGTCTTTTTTCTGATTTATTTATTTATTTAATTATTATTTATTATTATGATTTTTTTTTTTGTTACTTGTTGGGGGTAGGGAGGAAAGAAAAGCATTTGATGTGTTTGACTGTTCCTGTCACTTTTGTGGCTTAAAACACAAACAAAAAACAAAACAAAACAACAACAAAAAATGGGCAACTCATATTTTTTTATATTTTCTTTATTATTATTGTTATTTATTGTTATGATTTTTTTTATTTTTTTTGTCACTTGTTGGGGGTGGGGGAAATAAGAAAAGCATTTGATGTTTGACTGTTCCTGTCAATTGTGTGGCTAAAAACACAATAAACACATTTTTAAAAAAGACAGAAAAAAAAAGGCAACTCATATTTTTTTCCTAATTTACTTATTTATTTATTCATAATTATTATTATGATTTTGTTTCTTTTTTTTTGTTACTTGTGGGGTGGGGGAAATAAAAGCATTTGATGTGTTGGACTGTTCCTGTAATTTTTGTATCTAAAAACACAATAAAGAAATGTTTAAAAACAAACAAACCAACAAAAAAAACTGCAGCTTGTCTTTTTTCTGATTTACTTATTTAATTATTTTTTTTTTGTTACTTGTTGGGGTGGGGAGATAAGAAAAGCATTTGATGCGTTTGACTGTTCCTGTCAATTTTGTGGCTAAAACACAATAAACAAATGTTTAAAAACAAACAAACATACAAAAAAAAAACGGGAGCTTGTCTTTTTTCTGATTTATTTATTTATTTGATTATTATTTATTATTACGTTTTTTTTTGTGTTACTTGTTGTGGGTAGGGAGGAAAGAAAAGCATTTGATGTGTTTGACTGTTCCTGTCACTTTTGTGGCTTAAAACACAAACAAACAAAGAACAAAACAAAACAACAACAAAAAACGGGCAACTCATATTTTTTTATATTTTCTTTATTATTATTGTTATTTATTGTTATGATTTTTTTTTTTTTTTGTCACTTGTTGGGGGTTAGGGGAAAAGAAAACATTTGATGTGTTTGACTGTTCCTGTCAATTTTGTGGCTAAAAACACAATAAACAAACAAACAAAAAAAGGGCAACTCATATTTTTTTCCTGATTTACTTATTTAGTTATTATTAATCATTATTATGATTTTGTTTCTTTTTACTTGTGGGGTGGGGGAAATAAAAGCATTTGATGTGTTGGACTGTTCCTGTCATTTTTGTGGCTAAAACACAATAAAGAAATGTTTAAAAACAAACAAACCAACAAAAAAAACTGCAGCTGGTCTTTTTTCTGATTTACTTATTTAATTTATTTTTTTTTGTTACTTGTTGGGGGTAGGGAGGAAAGAAAAGCATTTGATGTGTTTGACTGTTCCTGTCACTTTTGTGGCTTAAAACCCAAACAAACAAAAAACAAAACAAAACAACAACAAAAAACGGGCAACTCATATTTTTTTAATATTTTCTTTATTATTATTGTTATTTATTGTTATTATTATTTATTTTTTTTGTCACTTGTTGGGGGTGGGGGAAATAAGAAACGCATTTGATGTTTGACTGTTCCTGTCAATTGTGTGGCTAAAAACACAATAAACACATTTAAAAAAAAGAGAGAAAAAAAAGGCAACTCATATTTTTTTTTCTGATTTACTTATTTAGTTATTATTAATTATTATTATGATTTTGTTTCTTTTTACTTGTGGGGCGGGGGAAATAAAAGCATTTGATGCGTTTGACTGTTCCTGTCAATTTGGTGGCTAAAACACAATAAACAAATGTTTAAAAACAAACAAACATACAAAAAAAAAATTAAAAAATGGGAGCTTGTCTTTTGTCTGATTTATTTATTTATTTAATTATTATTTATTATTATGATTTTTTTTTGTGTTACTTGTTGGGGGTAGGGAGGAAAGAAAAGCATTTGATGTGTTTGACTGTTCCTGTCACTTTTGTGGCTAAAAACACAAACAAACAAAAAACAAAACAAAAACGGGCAACTCATATTTTTTTAATATATTTTTATTATTATTATTATTATTATTATTATTATTATTATTATTATTATTATTATTCATTGTTATGATTTTTTTTCTTTTTTTTATCACTTGTTGGGGGTGGGGGAAATAAGAAAAGCATTTGATGTTTGACTGTTCTTGTCAATTGTGTGGCTAAAAACACAATAAACACATTAAAAAAAAAAGAGAGCAAAAAAAAGGCAACTCATATTTTTTTCTGATTTACTTATTAAATTATTATTATTATGATTTTTTCCCCTTTTGTTCCCAGAATTTCACCATAAAAACAACAGTTCTACTTTATTTTTTGTTTGTTTTTTTCTTCTAATTTTACAATAATTCGCTGTTAAATGATAGAATTAATGGTAAAAAAATAAATTAAAAAAAAGAGGCAATTTTATCCTTCAAAATAAAAGCGATGTCGGTGCAAAAATTGCAGTAACACACTAAAAAAAAAAAAACGGAAAATTTGAAAATGGAAGCTCACTTTTGCTGTAAAAATAGCAGTGGTACGGTTTTTCTTTTTATTCGGTATAAAAAGACTTGAAATTTTGCGGTGGAACTCGTATGTTTTTGCAGAAATGAGCCTTTGAAAGAAGTAACTTCCAGGAGGACGTCGTCACGGCAACGCCACAAACACAACCGGGGGAAATATCAGCCAGCGTGCGGCTCGAACAGTTTCTCTGCTGGATGTCGGGGTCGGAATCTCCCGGAGGGGTGTGGGGAGGGTGGGTTAAAGGTCACGAGGAGTCGGGCCTCCTCCACCCGCCCACGCCGAGCCTCCGCAGCTGCCGGGCGCTCTCCTCGTGGGCCGTCACCAGCGTGCGGTTCTCCTCCGCCAGGCGGCGGGACTCCTCCTCCAGGCGGGCGATCTCCAGGGCCACCTTCTCGTCCTCCACCAGCTCGGCCAGCAGCCGACACCTGACCGCCGGGGGAGGGGGAGGAGCCTGTTAGCGTGCACGCCAACAGCGAAGGACCGACTACAAGCCCCGACTAGTCGGGTTGCTTTTTTTTTGGGTAGCACACTCGACGAGCAGGACCCGCCGCATTCCCGCCGAAAGCCCTGAGTCACGCTCGGGCTGCTTTTTCTTGGGCCGGCCCGCTTCGACGGGTATGACACGCTACGTGGCGGATAGCAAAAGTGCATTGTTTACCTTTACAGCCTCCTCGCAGTCGGAATGAGTCACGAAGGGGGCGGAGTCAACTTCCTGGACTTTGACTGAACAACTGTGTGTGTGTGTGTGTGTGTGTGTGTGTGTGTGTGTGTGTGTGTGTGTGTGTGTGTGTGTGTGTGTCAAGTTACAGTGTACTGTAAATAAATAACGTGTGTGTCTATTAAAAGACTTCGATGGGAGCGGGGTGTGTCGCTTGTCGTTTGTTTACATCGAGATGACAGATTGTGCTATTTGTGTACGTTTGAAGCGTGTCGACACTTTTTCCTCTCTCACAGTCATTATTCTAAGTCATCGAACGTGCAAACAGGCTTTTGTATATTTGTTGTGCCGACAAATAAATAACTAGGGAACTCACACAGAAATTTGTGGGAAATTGTCCAGTAAACTATGTGTGTGACCTTGAAGGTTTGCACTGTAGGAGATGGACTACTCCCCTTTGTCTTATCTTTAGTGGAACAATGAGGCCGTGTTCCTTTCCGGACAGGTGGGGGCTTCCTTTCTGTGTAAGAAGTGGGCTATTCAGTTTGAGGGTCAGAACTACTTAGGAAGCCGGTATGAATGTATTGGTCTGGGTTGTTCTCCGGAAATTTTCAGTAAAACTTGATGATATTCCTACTCTGTCCTGGTGATCCTTTTTACTCAGCATATATGTCATCCAAAAGAACTTGGGATTGACCAGTAACTTAAACTCCCTTGGAGGAAGAACTGGTCCGACGCAACACATGCCAACGTTAGCATGACAACATCCGAAAAGTTAGCATACTTCTAAGTAGGTGCCAAGTATCAAACTCCGTAATTTTTAGGTTTAAAAACGAATTGAATTTGCAAACATGCTAGCATAAAACGTTAGCATGCTAAAGTTAGCATGATGCGATCGGAAAAGTTGGGATACTCCCAAGAAGGTGCCAAGTATCAAAATCCATGAATTTTATGTTTGAACGAGTAAAATTGACAAACATGGTAGTATAACACATTAGCATGGAAAAAAAATCTGAAAAGTTAGCATACTTCTAAGAAGGTGCCAAGTATCAAAATCCATAAATTTTAGGTTTAAACGAATAACATTTGCAGAAATGATATCATAACATATTAGCATGCTAACTTTAGCATGATTCAATCAGAAAAGTTAGCATACTTCTTAGAAGGTGCCAAGTTTCAAAATGAATGTATTTTAGGTTTAAATGAATCCAATTAGTAAAAATGCTAGCATAAAAAATTAGCATACTAATGTTAGCATGATAAAATCTGAAAAGTTAGCATACTTCTAGGAAGGTGCCAAGTATCAAAATCCATGAATTTTAAGTTTAAACAAATAACATTTGAAAAAATGCTGGCATAAACCATTGACATGCTAACATTAGCATGACACAATCAGAAAAGTTAGCATATTTCTAAGACGGTGCCAAGTATCAAAATTTATGTATTTTAGGTTCAAATGAATCAAATTAGTAAAAATGCTAGCATAAAAAATTAGCATACTAATGTTAGCATGATAAAATCAGAAAAGTTAGCATACTTCTAAGAAGGTGCCAAGTATCAAAATCCATAAATTTTAGGTTTAAACGAATAACATTTGCAGAAATGATAGCATAAAATATTAGCATGCTAACTTTAGCATGATACAATCAGAAAAGTTAGCATACTTCTTAGAAGGTGCCAAGTTTCAAAATTAATGTATTTTAGGTTTAAATGAATCCAATTAGTAAAAATGCTAGCATAAAAAATTAGCATACTAATGTTAGCATGATAAAATCAGAAAAGTTAGCATACTTCTAAGAAGGTGCCAAGTATCAAAATCCATAAATTTTAAGTTTAAACAAATAACATTTGAAAAAATGCTGGCATAAACCATTGACATGCTAACGTTAGCATGACACAATCAGAAAAGTTAGCATATTTCTAAGACGGTGCCAAGTATCAAAATGTATGTATTTTAGGTTTAAATGAATCAAATTAGCAAAAATGCTAGCATAAAAAAATTGCATACTAACGTTGGCATGATAAAATCAGAAAATTTAGCATACTACTAAGAAGGTGCCAAGTATCAAAATCCATAAATTTTAGGTTTAAACGAATAACATTTGCAGAAATGATAGCATAACATATTAGCATGCTAACTTTAACATGATACAATCAGAAAAGTTAGCATACTTCTAAGTAGGTGCCAAGTATCAAACTCCGTAATTTTTAGGTTTAAAAACGAATTGAATTTGCAAACATGCTAGCATAAAACGTTAGCATGCTAAAGTTAGCATGATGCGATCGGAAAAGTTGGGATACTCCCAAGAAGGTGCCAAGTATCAAAATACATGAATTTTATGTTTGAACGAGTAAAATTTACAAACATGTTAGTATAACACATTAGCATGGAAACAAATCTGAAAAGTTAGCATACTTCTAAGAAGGTGCCAAGTATCAAAATCCATAAATTTTAGGTTTAAACGAATAACATTTGCAGAAATGATAGCATAAAATATTAGCATGCTAACTTTAGCATGATACAATCAGAAAAGTTAGCATACTTCTTAGAAGGTGCCAAGTTTCAAAATTAATGTATTTTAGGTTTAAATTAATCCAATTAGTAAAAATGCTAGCATAAAAAATTAGCATACTAATGTTAGCATGATAAAATCAGAAAAGTTAGCATACTTCTAAGAAGGTGCCAAGTATCAAAATCCATAAATTTTAGGTTTAAACGAATAACATTTGCAGAAATGATAGCATAAAATATTAGCATGCTAATTTTAGCGTGATACAATCAGAAAAGTTAGCATACTTCTTAGAAGGTGCCAAGTATCAAAATGTATGTATTTTAGGTTTAAATGAATCAAATTAGTAAAAATGCTAGCATAAAAAATTAGCATACTAATGTTAGCATGATAAAATCAGAAAAGTTAGCATACTTCTAAGAAGGTGCCAAGTATCAAAATCCATAAATTTTAGGTTTAAACGAATAACATTTGCAGAAATGACAGCATAAAATATTAGCATGCTAATTTTAGCGTGATACAATCAGAAAAGTTAGCATACTTCTTAGAAGGTGCCAAGTATCAAAATGTATGTATTTTATGTTTAAATGAATCAAATTAGTAAAAATGCTAGCATAAAAAATTAGCATACTAATGTTAGCATGATAAAATCAGAAAAGTTAGCATACTTCTAAGAAGGTGCCAAGTATCAAAATCCATAAATTTTAAGTTTAAACAAATAACATTTGAAAAAATGCTGGCATAAACCATTGACATGCTAACGTTAGCATGACACAATCAGAAAAGTTAGCATATTTCTAAGACGGTGCCAAGTATCAAAATGTATGTATTTTAGGTTTAAATGAATCAAATTAGCAAAAATGCTAGCATAAAAAAATTGCATACTAACATTAGCATGATGAAATCAGAAAATTTAGCATACTACTAAGAAGGTGCCAAGTATCAAAATCCATAAATTTTAGGTTTAAACGAATAACATTTGCAGAAATGATAGCATAAAATATTAGCATGCTAACTTATAATGATACAATCAGAAAAGTTAGCATATTTCTTAGAAGGTGCCAAGTATCAAAATTAATGTATTTTATATATTTGAATCAAATTAGCAAAAATGCTGGCATAAAAAATTAGCATACTAACGTTAGCATGATAAAATCAGAAAAGTTAGCATACTTCTAAGAAGGTGCCAAGTATCAAAATCCGCAAATTTTAGGTTTAAACAAATAACATTTGAAAAAATGCTGGCATAAACCATTAACATGCTAACGTTAGCATGGTACAATCCGAAAAGTTAGCATATTTCTAAGAAGGTGCCAAGTATCAAAATCCATAAATTGTAGGTTTAAATGAATAAAATTAGCAAAAATGCCAGCATAAAAAATTAGCATACTAACGTTAGCATGATAAAATCTGAAAAGTCAGCATACTTCTAAGAAACAGCCAAGTATAAAATTAATTAATTTTAGGTTTAGACGAATAACATTTGCAGAAATGCTATCATAAAATTTGCTAAAATACTTGCATAAAACGTTAGCACGCTAAAATTAGCAATATAAAATAAGCAAAGTTAGCATACTTCTAAGAGGGTGCCTAGTATCAAAACTAATGTATATAAGGTTTAAATGAATTAAATTAGCAAAAATGCTATAATACAATTTACTAAAATACTTGCATAAAACATTAGCACGCTAATATTAGCAAAATAAAATATGCAAAGTTATCATACTTCTAAGAGGGTGCCAAGTATCAAAATGAATGTATTTTAGGTTTAAATGAATAAAATTAGCAAAAATGCTAGCATAAAATTTGCTAAAATACTTGCAAAAAACGTTAGCATGCTAAAGTTAGCAAGATAAAATAAAAAAATAACATAAATAAAAGATTAGCTTGCTAACATTAGCATGATAAAATCAGAAAAGTCAGCATACTTCTAAGAAGGTGCCAAGTATCAAAATTCATTAATTTTAGGTTTAAACGAATAACATTAGCAAAAATGCTATCATAAAATGTTAGCATGCTAACTTTAACATGATACAATCAGAAAAGTTAACATACTTCTAAGAAGGTGCCAAAATCAATCAAAATTATAGTATCAAAATTAATGTATTTTAGGTTTAAATGAATAAAATTAGCAAAAATGCTAGCATAAAAAATAGCATACTAACATTAGCATGATTACATCAGAAAAGTCAGCATACTTCTAAGAAGGTGCCAAGTATAAAATTCCATGAGTTTTGGGTTAAACTTTTTTTTTATAGCAAAAATGCTATCATAAAATTGGCTAAAATACTTGCATAAATCATTAGCATGCTAACGTTAATATGACACAATCAGAAAAGTTAGCATACTTCTAAGAAGGTGCCAAGTATCAAAATGTATGTATTTTAGGTTTAAATGAATAAAATTAGCAAAAATGCTAGCATAAAAAAATAGCATACTAACATTAGCATGATTACATCAGAAAAGTCAGCATACTTCTAAGAAGGTGCCAAGTATAAAATTCCATGAGTTTTGGGTTAAACTTTTTTTTTTTTCAGCAAAAATGCTATCATAAAATTTGCTAAAATACTTACATAAAACATTAGCACGCTAAAGTTAGTAAGATAAAAAAAGTTAGCATAATTCTAACAGGGTGCCAAGTATCAAAATCCATGAAGTTTAGGTTTAAACAATTAAACTGAGCAAAAAAGCTAGTATTAAAAAGTTAGCATGCTAACATTAGCATTGTGTTAGCATAATTTTAAGATGACGCTAAGTACCAAAAGCCATTATTTTTTTGGTTTCAAATGTATAAAATTTGCTAAAATGTTAGGATAAAATGTTAGCATGCTAAAGTTAGGTTTTTATCATCGGAAGAGTAGGCATAATTGCAAGACGGATAGAAGTCTCAAAATCTGTGAATTTTATGTTTAAATGAATACAATTTTGCTAAAATACTTGCATCGAACATTAGCACGCTAAAATTAGCAAAATAAAATAAGCAAAGTTAGCATACTTCTAAGAGGGTGCCAAGTATCAAAATTAATGTATTTTAGGTTTAAATGGATAAAATTAGCAAAAATGCTAGCATGCTATTTGCTAAAATACTTGTATAAAACATTAGCACGCTAAAATTAGCAAGATAAAATAAGCAAAGTTAGCATACTTCTAAGAGGGTGCCAAGTATCAAAGTTAATGTATTTTAGGTTTAATAAATGAATAAGATTAGCAAAAATGCTAGCATAAAATTTGATAAAATACTTGCATAAAACGTTAGCATCCTAAAGTTAGCAAGATACAATAAGCAAAGTTAGCATATTTCTAAGAGGATGCCAAGTATCAAAACTAATATATTTTAGGTTTGAATGAATAAAATTAGCAAAAATGCTAGCATAAAATTTGCTAAAATACTTGCATAAAATTTTAGCGTGCTAAAGTTAGCAAGATAAAATACGAAAAGTTAGCATACTTCTAAGAAGGTGCCAAGTTTCAAAATTCATAAATTTTAGGTTTAGACTAATAACATTTGCAGAAATGCTATCATAAAATTTGCTAAAATACTTGCATAAAACGTTAGCACGCTAAAATTAGCAAGATCAAATAAGCAAAGTTAGCATACTTCTAACAGGGTGCCAAGTATAAAAATTAATGTATTTTAGGTTTAAATGAATAAAATTAGCAAAAATGCTACCATAAAATTTGCTAAAATACTTGCATAAAACGTTAGCATGCTAAAGTTTGCAAGATAAAATAAGAAAAGTTAGCATATTTCTAAGAGGATGCCAAGTATCAAAACTAATGTATTTTAGGTTTAAATGAATTAAATTAGCAAAAATGCTATCATACAATTTGCTAAAATACTTGCATAAAACATTAGCACGCTAAAATTAGCAAAATAAAATATGCAAAGTTATCCTACTTCTGAGAGGGTGCCAAGTATCAAAATGAATTTATTTTAGGTTTAAATGAATGAAATTAGCAAAAATGCTACCATAAAATTTGCTAAAATACTTGCATAAAACATTAGCATGCTAAAGTTAGCAAGATAAAATAAGCAAAGTTAGCATACTTCTAAAAGGATGCCAAGTATCAAAACTAATGTATTTTAGGTTTAAATGAATTAAATTAGCAAAAATGCTATCAGGGGCGGTATAGCTCGGTTGGTAGAGCGGCCGTGCCAGCAACTTGAGGGTTGCAGGTTCGATCCCCGCTTCCGCCATCCTAGTCACTGCCGTTGTGTCCTTGGGCAAGACACTTTACCCACCTGCTCCCAGTGCCACCCACACTGGTATAAATGTAACTTAGATATTGGGTTTCACTATGTAAAGCGCTTTGAGTCACTTGAGAAAAAGCGCTATATAAATGTAATTCACTTAATTCACTTCACATCATACAATTCGCTAAAATACTTGCATAAAACATTAGCACGCTAAAATTAGCAAAATAAAATATGCAAAGTTATCATACTTCTAAGAGGGTGCCAAGTATCAAAATGAATGTATTTTAGGTTTAAATGAATAAAATTAACAAAAATGCTAGCATAAAATTTGCTAAAATACTTGCAAAAAACGTTAGCATGCTAAAGTTAGCAAGATAAAATAAAAAAATAAAATAAATAAAAGATTAGCTTGCTAAAATTAGCATGATAAAATCAGAAAAGTCAGCATACTTCTATGAAGGTGCCAAGTATCAAAATTAATTAATTTGAGGTTTAAACGAATAACATTAGCAAAAATGCTATCATAAAATGTTAGCATGCTAACTTTAACATGATTCAATCAGAAAAGTTAACATACTTCTAAGAAGGTGCCAAAATCAATCAAAATTATAGTATCAAAATTAATGTATTTTAGGTTTAAATGAATAAAATTAGCAAAAATGCTAGCATAAAAAAATTGCATACTAACATTAGCATGATTAAATCAGAAAAGTCAGCATACTTCTAAGAAGGTGCCAAGTATAAAATTCCATGAGTTTTGGGTTAAACTTTTTTTTTTTTCAGCAAAAATGCTATCATAAAATTTGCTAAAATACTTGCATAAAACATTAGCACGCTAAAGTTAGTAAGATAAAAAAGTTAGCATAATTCTAACAGGGTGCCAAGTATCAAAATCCATGAAGTTTAGGTTTAAACAATTAAACTGAGCAAAAAAGCTAGTATTAAAAAGTTAGCATGCTAACATTAGCATTGTGTTAGCATAATTTTATGATGACGCTAAGTACCAAAAGCCATTATTTTTTTGGTTTCAAATGTATAAAATTTGCTAAAATGTTAGCATAAAATGTTAGCATGCTAAAGTTAGGTTTTTATCATCGGAAGAGTAGGCATAATTGCAAGACGGATAGAAGTCTCAAAATCTGTGAATTTTATGTTTAAATGAATACAATTTGCTAAAATACTTGCATCGAACGTTAGCACGCTAAAATTGGCAAAACAAAATAAGCAAAGTTAGCATACTTCTAAGAGGGTGCCAAGTATCAAAATTAATGTATTTTAGGTTTAAATGGATAAAATTAGCAAAAATGCTAGCATACAATTTGCTAAAATACTTGTATAAAACATTAGCACGCTAAAATTAGCAAGATAAAAAAAGCAAAGTTAGCATACTTCTAAGAGGGTGCCAAGTATCAAAGTTAATGTATTTTAGGTTTAATAAATGAATAAGATTAGCAAAAATGCTAGCATAAAATTTGATAAAATACTTGCATAAAACGTTAGCATCCTAAAGTTAGCAAGTTACAATAAGCAAAGTTAGCATATTTCTAAGAGGATGCCAAGTATCAAAACTAATGTATTTTAGGTTTGAATGAATAAAATTAGCAAAAATGCTAGCATAAAATTTGCTAAAATACTTGCATAAAATTTTAGCATGCTAAAGTTAGCAAGATAAAATACGAAAAGTTAGCATACTTCTAAGAAGGTGCCAAGTTTCAAAATTCATAAATTTTAGGTTTAGACGAATAACATTTGCAGAAATGCTATCATAAAATTTGCTCAAATACTTGCATAAAACGTTAGCACGCTAAAATTAGCAAGATCAAATAAGCAAAGTTAGTATACTTCTAAGAGGGTGCCAAGTATCAAAATTAATGTATTTTAGGTTTAAATGGATAAAATTAGCAAAAATGCTAGCATACAATTTGCTAAAATACTTGTATAAAACATTAGCACGCTAAACTTAGCAAGATAAAATAAGCAAAGTTAGCATACTTCTAAGAGGGTGCCAAGTATCAAAGTTAATGTATTTTAGGTTTAATAAATGAATAAGATTAGCAAAAATGCTAGCATAAAATTTGATAAAATACTTGCATAAAATGTTAGCATCCTAAAGTTAGCAAGATACAATTAGCAAAGTTAGCATATTTCTAAGAGGATGCCAAGTATCAAAACTAATATATTTTAGGTTTGAATGAATAAAATTAGCAAAAATGCTAGCATAAAATTTGCTAAAATACTTGCATAAAATTTTAGCATGCTAAAGTTAGCAAGATAAAATACGAAAAGTTAGCATACTTCTAAGAAGGTGCCAAGTTTCAAAATTCATAAATTTTAGGTTTAGACGAATAACATTTGCAGAAATGCTATCATAAAATTTGCTAAAATACTTGCATAAAACGTTAGCACGCTAAAATTAGCAAGATCAAATAAGCAAAGTTAGCATACTTCTAAGAGGGTGCCAAGTATCAAAATTAATGTATTTTAGGTTTAATAAATGAATAAAATTAGCAAAATTGCTAGCATAAAATTTGCTAAAATACTTGCATAAAACATTAGCATGCTAAAGTTAGCAAGATAAAATAAGCAAAGTTAGCATACTTCTAAGAGGATGCCAAGTATCAAAACTAATGTATTTTAGGTTTAAATGAATTAAATTAGCAAAAATGCTATCATACAATTCACTAAAATACTTGAATAAAACATTAGCACGCTAAAATTAGCAAAACAAAATATGCAAAGTTATCATACTTCTAAGAGGGTGCTAAGTTCAAAATGAATGTATTTTAGGTTTAAATGAATAAAATTAGCAAAAATGCTATCATAAAATTTGCTAAAATACTTGCATAAAATGTTAGCATGCTAAAGTTTGCAAGATAAAATAAGAAAAGTTAGCATACTTCTAAGAAGGTGACAAGTATCAAAACTAATGTATTTTAGGTTTAAATGAATTAAATTAGCAAAAATGCTATCATACTATTCGCTAAGATACTTGCATAAAACATTAGCACGCTAAAATTAGCAAAATAAAATATGCAAATTTATCATACTTCTAAGAGGGTGCCAAGTATCAAAATGAATGTATTTTAGGTTTAAATGAATAAAATTAGCAAAAATGCTAGCATAAATTGCAAGACGGATAGAAGTCTCAAAATCTGTGAATTTTATGTTTAAATGAATACAATTTTGCTAAAATACTTGCATCGAACGTTAGCACGCTAAAATTAGCAAAACAAAATAAGCAAAGTTAGCATGCTTCTAAGAGGGTGCCAAGTATCAAAGTCCATGGAGTTTAGGTTTAAACAAATAAACTGAGCAAAAAAAGCTAGTATTAAAAGTTAGCATGCTAACGTTAGCATTGTGTTAGCTTAATTTTAAAATAAAAAATAAAAACATTTTGTTAGCTAAAATGCTAGTGTAATACGTTAGCAGGCAAAGGTTAGCATGCTAACTTTTTTTTTTTTTTTAACCTACATTAATTAATTATACTTCTAAGCAACAATTTTGATCATAGCCAAAATGCTAACTGTGCGAAATGTTGATTTACTTGCGCTCCTCCAGAACGGCGATGTCGTGCTTGACTTGGTGGAACTCCCGGGCCATCCTGCAGTGTTCCTTGTACACGTGCACGCTCTCTTTCAGGGACACGCACGGAGCCACCGGCTGCTCGGCGCAAGACAAAAAACACTCAAATCGTAAAAATCCCAACGGTAGCATTTGGCTAATGACCGTGCGTGGACATGCTACCTGCAGTCGCTGTTCCACATCGGGGAAAGTCTGAGAGAGTTCATCCGCATTTTGTGCATCTGTCAACAACAACACCCATATGTCAAGATCACAAATATTTGCACGTTAATGTTAGCATGCTAACGGTTAGCATGCGCTAACATCCAAGTTATAAGACTGGGCTGTAAGCTTGTAAAATTATCTACAAATCTTAGCATGCTAACAGTTAGCAACTTATCTAATTATCTAAACATGCTAGCATGCTAATGATAGCATGCTAACATACTGACAATGGCATGCTATCAGTTAGCAAATGTCAAGTACCAAGTTCTGAGACTCTAAAGTGTACGGCTGAAAAATTGGCATAAAATGTTAGCACGTTAATGTTGGCATGCTAACAGTTAGCATGTGTTAACTAAGCTGTAAGCTTGTAAAATTATCTAAAAACCTTAGCATGCTAACAGTTAGCAAATGTCAGGTACCAAGTTATGAGACTGAGGTGTACGGCTGAAAAATTGGCCTAAAATGTTTGCCCGTTAATGTTGGCATGCTAACAGTTAGCATGTGTTGACTACCAAATAATATGACTCTGAGCTGTAAGCTTGTAAAATGATCTAAGCATGTTAGCATGCTAGTTATAGCATGCTAACATACTGACAATGTCTTGCTAACATTTAGCAAATGTCAAGTACCAAGTTCTGAGACCCTAAAGTGTACGGCTGAAAAATTGGCTTAAAAGATTTGCACGCTAATGTTAGCATGCTAACAGTTAGCATGTGTTAACTACTAAGTTATATACGACTCTGAGCTGTAAGCTTGTAAAATGATCTAAAAAATCTTAGGATGCTAACAGTTAGCAAGTGTCAAGTACCAAGTTATGAGACTGAGGTGAATGGCTGAAAAATTGGCATGAAATGTTAGCACGTTAATGTTGGTATGCTAACAGTTAGCATGTGTTAACTACCAAGTTTATAAGACTTAAGCTGTAAGCTTGTTAAATTATCAAAAAATCTTAGCATGCTAACAGATAGCAAACGTCAAGTACCAAGTTACGAGACTGAGGTGTAGGGCTGAAAAATTGGCCTAAAAGGTTAGCACGTTAATGTCGGCATGCTAACAGTTAGCATGTGTTAACTACCAAGTTATATGACTCTGAGCTGTAAGCTTGTAAAAGTATCTAAACATGTTAGCATTCTATTGATAGCGTGCTAGCATACTGACGACGGCATGCTAACTGTTAGCAAATGTCAAGTCCCAAGTTATGTGTACGGCTGAAAAGTTGGCTTAAAAGATTTGCACGCTAATGTTAGCATGCTAACAGTTAGCATGTGTTAACTACTAAGTTATATACGACTCTGAGATGTAAGCTTGTAAAATTATCTAAAAAAATCTTAGGATGCTAACCGTTAGCAAATGTCAGGTACCAAGTTATGAGACTGAGGTGAATGGCTGAAAAATTGGCATGAAATGTTAGCACGTTAATGTTGGCATGCTAACAGTTAGCATTTGTTAAGTGCCAAGTTATACGACTCTGAGCTGTAAGCTTGTAAAATTATCTACAAATCTTAGCATGCTAACAGTTAGCAAATGTCAAGTACCAAGTTATGAGACTGAGGTGTAGGGCTGAAAAATTGGCCTAAAAGGTTAGCACGTTAATGTTGGCATGCTAACAGTTAGCATGTTTTAACTACCAAGTTATATGACTCTGAGCTGTAAGCTTGTAAAATTATCTAAACATGTTAGCATTCTATTGATAGCGTGCTAGCATACTGATGACGGCATGCTAACTGTTAGCAAATGTCAAGTCCCAAGTTATGTGTACGGCTGAAAAGTTGGCTTAAAAGATTTGCACGCTAATGTTAGCATGCTAACAGTTAGCATGTGTTAACTACTAAGTTATATACGACTCTGAGCTGTAAGCTTGTAAAATTATCTAAAAAAATCTTAGGATGCTAACAGTTAGCAAATGTCAAGTACCAAGTTATGAGACTGAGGTGAATGGCTGAAAAATTGGCATGAAATGTTAGCACGTTAATGTTGGCATGCTAACAGTTAGCATTTGTTAAGTGCCAAGTTATACGACTCTGAGCTGTAAGCTTGTAAAATTATCTACAAATCTTAGCATGCTAACAGTTAGCAAATGTCAAGTACCAAGTTATGAGACTGAGGTGAATGGCTGAAAAATTGGCATGAAATGTTAGCACGTTAATGTTGGCATGCTAACAGTTAGCATGTGTTAACTACCAAGTTTATAAGACTGAGCTGTAAGCTTGTTAAATTATCAAAAAAATCTTAGCATGCTAACAGTTAGCAAACGTCAAGTACCAAGTTACGAGACTGAGGTGTAGGGCTGAAAAATTGGCCTAAAAGGTTAGCACGTTAATGTCGGCATGCTAGCAGTTAGCATGTGTTAACTACCAAGTTATATGACTCTGAGCTGTAAGCTTGTAAAAGTATCTAAACATGTTAGCATTCTATTGATAGCGTGCTAGCATACTGACGACGGCATGCTAACTGTTAGCAAATGTCAAGTCCCAAGTTATGTGTACGGCTGAAAAGTTGGCTTAAAAGATTTGCACGCTAATGTTAGCATGCTAACAGTTAGCATGTGTTAACTACTAAGTTATATACGACTCTGAGCTCTAAGCTTGTAAAATTATCTAAAAAATCTTAGGATGCTAACAGTTAGCAAATGTCAAGTACCAAGTTACGAGACTGAGGTGTAGGGCTGAAAAATTGGCCTAAAAGGTTAGCATGTTAATGTTGGCATGCTAACAGTTAGCATGTGTTAACTACCAAGTTATATGACTCTGAGCTGTAAGCTTGTAAAAGTATCTAAACATGTTAGCATTCTATTGATAGCGTGCTAGCATACTGACGACGGCATGCTAACTGTTAGCAAATGTCAAGTCCCAAGTTATGTGTACGGCTGAAAAGTTGGCTTAAAAGATTTGCACGCTAATGTTAGCATGCTAACAGTAGGCACGTGGTAACTACCAAGTTATGTGACTCTGAGCTCTAAGTTTGTAAAATTATTTGAAAAAGTTGGCACGCTAACAATAGCATGCTAGCATACTGACAATGGCATGCCAAGTTATGTGACTCTGGGGGGGGGGGGGGTACGGCTGAAAAACAGGCTGGAAAAAGTGTTAGCATGTGTCATGCTAACTGTTAGCATGACACAAAAACGAACCCAACTGTGGCCTCAAAAGGGGTGTTCCTAATGAAGTGTCCCGTCAGTGTGAACAGCGAGCTAACAAGAGCGCACGTACGAGCAGAGAGGGAATCGAACAGGCGGCCCTACGTGCCTCGCCAGTAATTCCTCACCCTGGCATGACGCAACCGGCTAAAAACGGCCTGCGGCAATCGCGGACGTTAATAATAAAACCCTTCTGCCGCTTCAGGTTGGAGCGACTCGGGACAAGAACCGGGTCACTTCTGGACAGGACGGGCGAGGAGGGGAGACCGAACGGAGCCAGAAGTCGGCTGAGGGATCTCCTCAGCACCAGCGCTCGTAAAAATAGGTCCGGGCTCTAAAAGCTGAACGGCGAACTTGACCCCGCAGAAAACATCCTGCCAGAGAGCCCGTCAGTGGCGGACACTCGTCACGCATGCCGGCAGACGACCACAATGTTCTGGATTGTGTCATGCATTCCGCTACGGGAGTGAAAGCACAGCGGGTGTGGAGCCCAGACCTGCACCCTGTGGAGTCTAGAAGGAAACTAAGTGTCTGAAAAGGCTAGACCGAAGTAGATATGCTAATATAAGCATGACAACAGGTCAGGTATCAAAAGCCATGATTTTTAGGTTTAAAGGAAGGAAATTAGCTAAAATGCTAATTAGCATTATGCTAATTAGCATGCTATCCTAACGTTAGCATGATAACGTAGGACAGGTTAGCAAACTTCTAAGACCGCGCAAAGTGTCAAAAGCCACGATTTTTAGGTTTAAACAAAGGACATTAGCTAAAATGCTAGCATAATAAGTTAGCATGCTAACATTTGCATGCTAACATAAATTAAATTAACATACTTTACTATCAAATATCAAAAGCCATGATTTTAAGGTTTAAATGAAGGAAATTAGCTACAATGCTAATTAGCATTATGCTAATTAGCATGCTATCCTAATGTTTGCACGATAACGTAGGAAAGGTTAGCAAACTTCTAAGACCGCGCAAAGTGTCAAAAGTCACGATTTTTAGGTTTAAACCAATGACATTAGCTAAAATGCTAGCATAATAAGTTAGCATGCTAACATTTGCATGCTAACATAAGATAAATCAACATACTTTAGTATCAAATATAAAAAGCCATGATTTTTAGGTTTAAACGAAGGAATTTAGCTACAATGCTAATTTGCATTATGCTAATTAGCATGCTATATTAATGTTAGCATGATAACGTAGGAAAGGTTAGCAAACTTCTAAGACTGCGCAAAGTGTCAAAAGCCACGATTTTTAGGTTTAAACAAATGACATTAACTAAAATGCTAGCATTATAAGTTAGCATGCTAACATTTGCATGCTAACATAAGATAAATTAACATACTTTAGTATCAAATATCAGAAACCATGATTTTTGGGTTTAAACGAAGGAATTTAGCTACAATGCTAATTAGCATCATGCTAATTAGCATGTTATCCTAATGTTAGCATGATAGCGTAGGAAAGGTTAGCAAACTTCTAAGACAGCGCAAAGTGTCAAAAGCTACGATTTTTAGGTTTGAATGAAGGAAATGAGCTAAAATGCTAATTAGCATTATGCTAAATAGCATGCTATCCTAATGCTAGCATGCTAACGTAGGAAAGGTTAGCAAACTTCTAAGACCGTGCAAAGTGTCAAAAGCCATGATTTTTAGGTTTAAACGGAGGAAATTAGCTACAATGCTAATTAGCTTCATGCTAATTAGCATGCTAGCATGCAAACATAAACATGCACGCAATTAGCATGTTTCAAACACCAAGTTACACGACTGTAAAGTGTATGGCTGCGGAATTAGACAAAAAAAAGCGTAAAATTAGGAAATCCCCTGAAGAGCAGAGAAACCTGCAAAACAGGCTTGTAGGGATGAAATAGCCTCTGTGTGTTTTCCTGACCTAACATATATATATATATATATATATTTAAATACAGCCCAAAATGTTTTAACCCAATGCGGCCCCCGGGGGAAAAAGTTTAGGGACCTAATAATAAGTTAGCATGCTAATTAGCATTATGCTAATTAGCATGCTAGCACCCAAACATAAACATGCACACAGTTAGCATGTTTCAAATAGCAAGTTTTATGTCTGTAAAGTGTGTGGCTGCTGAATTAGACAAAAAAAAAACGTAAAATTAGGAAAGCCCCTGAAGAGCAGAGAAACCTGCAAAACAGGCTTGTATGGATGAAATAGCCTCTGTGTTTTTTCCTGACCTAATGTATATACATATCTAAATATAGCCCACATTTTTTTTAACCCAATGCGGCCCTCAAGTGAAAAAGTTTAGGGACCTAATAATAAGTTAGCATGCTAATATTGGGGGGGGGGGGTGAATCATTTTGCAATGCAGTCTGCTGAAAATGATGGAAAGCGCCGCTCTACATAGCAACTGACGCTTTGGTCAAAGTTGCAATTGCCACAGAACACATTTTAAGATATTCAACCCTCTACTGCCACCTGGTAGAGATAACTCGGAGTAGTCTAAACAAAGGGAGTGGGGGCGAGGGACAGAGGGAAGATCACGGGACGATCTGGACCGGGCTGGGGAACGCTGGTGTGCTAGATTGGTCTCACGTTTGTCCTCTGAGCTTGGAGAATAAACCACAAAATACCAATTACTGCCTGTTGATTGAATACAAACATCAGCTTATTGCCATAAAAAGCAATTTGAATTCCCCATTGGAGGAACGCTGGTCGACGCAACACCCAAAATGTGTCACGTTTCATGTGTCAGTTTAACTCTGTCAAAACTTTGACAAACACGTCATTAAAAAGATCTAAATAAGCACATAAAAAATTGGATAATAATGCTGGAAAACTCTGCAGTGATCCGATATTAAAAATAATAATAACAACTTTAGATTTATAATGCACTTTTAGAGCGGTGATGTCACAATGGAGCTTTGAGGGCGCCCAGTTTGTAGCGTACAGAAATAGAGGGAACACCTGTCTCACATGAAGAATGAATGCATTTGAAGTGGCGGGGGTGGGGTGGGGATGGGGGGGGTGGGGGGGGTGGGGGTTGGGGGGGGGGGGTCCGTGGGGTGCATGAGTGGTCCATTTTGGTGAGAAGAATGCTGTGCATGCTTTCCACACATACTGGAAAGACAGCGAGAGGAGGCCTGAAGGCTTTGGGCGGTCTTAAATGATCAACCTAAAATAAGTTGTTATCAGCATTTTGATATAGTGGGCGACAGCTGTGTGTGTGTGTGTGTGTGTGTGTGTGTGTGTGTGTGTGTGTGTGTGTGTGTGTGTGTGTGTGTGTGTGTGTGTGTGTGTGTGTGTGTGTGTGTGTGTACCTGATGTGCCGTCAAGGCTGAAGGAGATCCGGACTTCAGGTGTATCAGGAGACACTCGTCTGGCTGACGTGATCATTTAACCCCGGGGGTGTCCTAACTTTTGTCCACTGAGGGCCGCGCACTGAAAAGTCGAAACATGCGTCGACCATTTTGATATTTCTCATTTTCAAAAACAACACAATAATAGTCAAAAAACATTTTTTAAATAAGTCTTATATAATTTGTTATTATTATAAACGCTTAAATCTCGAGCTCAACTTCAGGTTTATTTGTCAAAATTAGGGATGCCGATAAATGCGTTAAAATGTAATATCGGAAATTATCGGTATCGTTTTTTTTAATTATCTGTATCATTTTTTTGTGTGTTTTTTTTTAATTAAATCAACATAAAAAACACAAGATACACTTACAATTAGTGCACCAACCCAAAAAACCTCCCTCCCCCCATTTCTTTCTGTTATCAATATTCTGCTTCCTACATTATATATCAATATATATCAATACAGTCTGCAAGGGATACAGTCCGTAAGCACACATGATTGTGCGTGCTGCTGCTCCACTAATAGTACTAACCTTTAACACTTAATGTTACTCATTTTCATTCATTACTAGTTTCTATGTAACTGTTTTTATATTGTTTTACTTTCTTTTTTATTCAAGAAAATGTTTTTAATTTAGTTATCTTATTTTATTATTATTATTTTTTAAAAAGTACCTTATCTTCACCATACCTGGTTGTCCAAATTAGGCATAATAATGTGTTAATTCCACAACTGCATATATCGGTTGATATCGGTATCGGTTTTTTTATTATCTGTATCGGTGTATTTTTTTTATTTTTTTATTTTTTTTATTAAATCCACATAAAAAACACAAGATACACTTACAATTAGTGCACCAACCCATAAACCCCCCCCCCCCCCCCCCCATTTCTTTCTGTTATCAATATTCTGCTTCCTACATTATATATCAATGTATATCAATACAGTCTGCAAGGGATACAGTCCGTAAGCACACATGATTGTGCGTGCTGCTGCTCCACTAATAGTACTAACCTTTAACAGTTAATTTGACTCATTTTCATTCATTACTAGTTTCTATGTAACTGTTTTTATATTGTTTTACTTTCTTTTTTATTTAAGAAAATGTTTTTAATTTATTTATCTTATTTTATTTGATTCATTTTTTTAAAAAGTACCTTATCTTCACCATACCTGGTTGTCCAAATTAGGCATAATAATGTGTTAATTCCACGACTGCATATATCGGTTGATATCGGTATCGTTTTTTTATTATCTGTATCGGTTTATTTTTTTTATTTTTATTTTATCAAATCAACATAAAAAACACAAGATACACTTACAATTAGTGCACCAACCCAAAAAACCTCCCTCCCCCCATTTCTTTCTGTTATCAATATTCTGCTTCCTACATTATATATCAATATATATCAATACAGTCTGCAAGGGATACAGTTATTAATATTAACAATATATATCAATACAGTCTGCAAGGGATGCAGTCCGTAAGCACACATGATTGTGCGTGCTGCTGCTCCACTAATAGTACTAACCTTTAACACTTCATTTGACAACATTTTCATTCATTACTAGTTTCTATGTAACTGTTTTTATATTGTTTTACTTTCTTTTTTATTCAAGAAAATGTTTTTAATTCAGTTATCTTATTATTATTTTTAATTTTTTAAAGTACCTTATCTTCACCATACCTGGTTGTCCAAATTAGGCATAATAATGTGTTAATTCCACGACTGTATATATCGGTTGATATCGGTATCGGTTTTTTATTATCTGTATCGGTTTTTTATATTTTTTATTTTATTTTTTTCTATGTAACTGTTCTTATATTGTTTTACTTTCTTTTTTATTCAAGAAAATGTTTTTAATTTAGTTATCTTATTTTTTTTTTTTTTTTTTTAAAGTACCTTATCTTCACCATACCTGGTTGTCCAAATTAGGCATAATAATGTGTTAATTCCACGACTGCATATATCGGTTGATATCGGTATCGGTTGATATTGGTATCGGTAATTAAAGAGTTGGACAATATCGGAATGTCGGATATCGGCAAAAAGCCATTATCGGACATCCCTAGTCAAAATAAGTCAAAAATATTCATTTTGCCCTTTTTGTCAAAGAAAACCCTTTTTTTTAATGGCAAACACACAAAATATGCAAGCTTTCCCCCCCAAAATAATAATGTTGAAATGTTTAACCACAAAACCCAAAAGCAATATAGTAAATAAAAACAGAATACACAGATTTGCTGATCCTTTTCAACTTATATTCAATTGAATAGACTGCAAAGACAAGATATTTCATGTTCACACTGGAAAACTTGGTTATATTTGCAAATATTAGCTCATTTGGAATTTGACGCCTGCAACGTGCTTCAAAAAAAGCTGGCACGAGTGGCAAAAAAGACGGGGAAAGTTGAGGAATGCTCATCCAACACTTATTTGGAACATCCCACAGGTGGACAGGCTAATTGGGAACAGGTGGGTGCCATGATTGGGTATAAAAGCAGCTTCCAAACAAGGACGGGGCGAGGGTCACCACTTTGTCAACAAATGCCTGAGCAAATTGTCTAAGAACGACATTTCTCAACCAGCTATTGCAAGGAATTTAGGGATTTCACCATCTACGCCCCGCAATATCACCAGAGAATCTGGAGAAATCACTGCACGTAAGCCATGATATGACGGACCTTGGATACCTCAGGCGGTACTGCGTCAAAAAGCCACATCAGTGTGTAAAGGATATCACCACATGGGCTCAGGAACACTTCAGAAACCCCACTGTCCGTAACGACAGTTGGTCGCTACATCTGTAAGTGCAAGTTAAAACTCCACTATGCGAAGCCAAAGCCATTTATCAACAACACCCAGAAACGTCGCCGGCTTCGCTGGGCCCCAGCGCATCCAAGATGGATTGATGCAAAGTAGAAAAGTGTTCCGTGGTCTGACGAGTCCACATTTCAAATTGTTTTTAGAAACTGTGGACGTCGCCAAAGAGGAAAAGAACCATCCGGATTGTTCTAGTCCAGGGGTCAGCAACCTTTTTGAAAGCAAGAGCTACTTCTTGGGTAGTGATTAATGCGAAGGGCTACCAGTTTGATACACACTTCAATAAATTGCCAGAAATAGCCAATTTGCTCAATTTACCTTTAACTCTATGTTATTATTAATAATTAATGATATTTACACTTAATTGAATGGTTTAAAAGAGGAGAAAACACGAAAAAAATGACAATTACATTTTGAAACATAGTTTATTTTCAATTTCGACTCTTTAAAATTCAAAATTCAACCGCAAAAAAGAGGAGAAAAACTAACAAATTCGAATCTTTTTGAAAAAATTTAAAAAATAATTTATGGAACATCATTAGTAATTTTTCCTGATCAAGATTAATTTTAGAATTTTGATGACATGTTTTAAATAGGTTAAAATCCAATCTGCACTTTGTTAGAATATATAACAAATTGGACCAAGCTATATTTCTAACAAAGACAAATAATTATTTCTTCTATATTTTCCAGAACAAAAATGTTAAAAGAAATTCAAAAGACTTTGAAATAAGATTTAAATTTGATTCTATAGATTTTCTAGATTTGCCAGAATATTTTTTTTGAATTTTAATCATAATAAGTTTGAAGAAATATTTCACAAATATTCTTCGTCGAAAAAACAGAAGCTAAAATGAAGAATTAAATTAAAATGTATTTATTATTCTTTATAATAAAAAAAATAAATTTACTTGAACATTGATTTAAATTGTCAGGAAAGAAGAGGAAGGAATTTAAAAGGTAAAAAGGTATATGTGTTTAAAAATCCTAAAATCATTTTTAAGGTTGTATTTTTTCTCTAAAATTGTCATTCTGAAAGTTATAAGAAGCAAAGTAAAAAAATTAATGAATTTATTTAAGCAAGTGAAGACCAAGTCTTTCAAATATTTTCTTGGATTTTCAAATTCTATTTGAGTTTTGTCTCTCTTAGAATTAAAAATGTCGGGCAAAGCGAGACCAGCTTGCTAGTAAATAAATACAATTTAAAAAATAGAGGCAGCTCACTGGTAAGTGCTGCTATTTGAGCTATTTTTAGAACAGGCCGGCGGGCTACTCATCTGGTCCTTACGGGCTACCTGGTGCCCGCGGGCACCACGTTGGTGACCCCTGGTGTAGGCGCAAAGTGTAAAAGGCAGCATGTGTGATGGTATGGGGGTGTATTAGTGGCCAAGACATGGGTAACTTACACATCTGTGAAGGCACCATTAATGCTGAAAGGTACATACAGCTTTTGGAGCAACATATGTTGGCATCCAAGCAACGTTACCATGGACGCCCCTGCTTATTTCAGCAAGACAATGCCGAGCCACGTGTTACATCAACGTGGCTTCGCAGTAAAAGAGTGCGGGTACTAGACTGGCCTGCCTGTAGTCCAGACCTGTCTCCCATTGAAAATGTGTGGTGCATTATGAAGCCTAAAATAGCACAACGGAGACCCCCGGACTGTTGAACAACTTAAGCTGTACATCAGGGGTCCCCAAACTGCGGGCCGGATACGGCCTCCCCAGCGTCCAAAATCCGGCCCGCGGGAAGTCCCAAGTTTAAAAAAAATAAATAAATAAAATATATATATATATATATATATTTTTTGTATTATTTTTTTTTTTAAATTTGTCCTTACCAGTCCATTTTCTAGCGTCTCCTAGCCAGTCAGGCAAATCATATTGTCTAAAAATGCATTTTACCATCGATGACGTGACATGCAGCAAGTGCGCTCTTTAAGTCAATTAGTGCGCGAGGAAAATATATATATATATATATATATATATATATATATATATATATATATATATATATATATATATATATATATATATATATATATATATATACACTACCGTTCAAAAGTTTGGGGTCACCCAAACAATTTAGTGGAATAGCCTTCATTTCTAAGAAGAAGAATAGACTGTGGAGTTTCAGATGAAAGTTCTCTTTTTCTGGCCATTTTGAGCGTTTAATTGACCCCACAAATGTGATGCTCCAGAAACTCAATCTGCTCCAAGGAAGGTCAGTTTTGTAGCTTCTGTAACGAGCTAAAGTGTTTTCAGATGTGTGAACATGATTGCACAAGGGTTTTCTAATCATCAATTAGCCTTCTGAGCCAATGAGCAAACACATTGTACCATTAGAACACTGGAGTGATAGTTGCTGGAAATGGGCCTCTATACACCTATGTAGATATTGCACCAAAAAGCAGACATTTGCAGCTAGAATAGTCATTTACCACATTAGCAATGTATAGAGTGTATTTCTGTAAAGTTAAGACTAGTTTAAAGTTATCTTCATTGAAAAGTACAGTGCTTTTCCTTCAAAAATAAGGACATTTACATGTAACCACAAACTTTTGAACGGTAGTGTATATATATATATATATATATATATATATATATATATATATATATATATATATATATATATATATATATATATATATATATATATATATATATACTTACACACATATAGACACATATAGACACATATACATATATACACATATAGATATATACACATATATACACATATACATATATATACACATATACATATACACATATATATATATATATGCATATATATATATATATATATATATATATATATATATATATATATATATATATATATATATATATATATATATATATATATATATATATATATATATATATATTAGAGATGTCCAATATTATCGGCCGATAAATGCGTTAAAATGTAATATCGGAAATTGTCGGTATCGTTTTTTTATTATCAGTATCGGCTTTTTTTTTTTTTTTTTATTAAATCCACATAAAAACACAAGATACACTTACAATTAGTGCACCAACCCAAAAAACCTCCCTCCCCCCATTTCTTTCTGTTATTAATATTCTGCTTCCTACATTATGTATCAATATATATCAATACAGTCTGCAAGGGATACAGTCCGTAAGCACACATGATTGTGCGTGCTGCTGCTCCACTAATAGTACTAACCTTTAACACTTCATTTTACTCATTCTCATTCATTACTAGTTTCTATGTAACTGTTTTTATATTGTTTTACTTTCTTTTGTATTCAAGAAAATGTTTTTAATTTATTTATCTTATTTTATTTGATTCATTTTTTTAAAAAAGTACCTTATCTTCACCAGTCCTGGTTGTCCAAATTAGGCATAATAATGTGTTAATTCCACGACTGTATATATCGGTTGATATCGGTATCGGTTGATATCGGTATCGGTAATTAAAGAGTTGGACAATATCGGCATATCGGATATCGGCAAAAAGCCACTATCGGACATCCCTAATATATATATATATATATATATATATATATATATATATATATATATATATATATATAGTGCGGCCCCCAGCCAAATTGTTTTACCCCAACGCGGCCCCAGAGTCATCAAGCAAGAATGGGAAATAATTCCACTTCAAAAATGTGTCTCCTCAGTTCCCAAACCTTCACTGAGTGTTGTTAAAAGGAAAGGCCATGTAACACATTGGTAAAAATGCCCCTCTGACAACTTTTTTGCAATGTGTTGCTGCCATTAAATTCCAAGTTCATGATTATTTGCCAAAAAGTTTCTCAGTGTGAACATGAAGTATCTTGTCTTTGCAGTCTAATCAATTGAATATAAGTGGAAAAGGATTTGCCAATCATTGTATTCAGTTTTTATTTACCATTTACACAACTTGACAACTTCACCGGCTTTGGGTTTTGTAACTGGAGACTTAAATATGTCAATAATTCATATTATTATTATTTTTGAGCAATGACAGATTTGAATAAAATACCACTCAAATTCTTGGGGATCCAAAAGGGTCCCACTCATAAAAGTGTTAAAAGTTGTACTTTTTACTTTCAATGCTTAAATCTCTCAATCAACTTCAGATCTATCAATTATACAAACCCCGTTTAAATATGAGTTGGGAAATTGTGTTAGATGTAAATACAAACGGAATACAATGATTTGCAAATTTTTGATGTTCAAACTAAATACAGTTGGTCGCTACATCTGTCAGTGCAAGTTAAAGCTCTACTATGCAAAGCGAAAGCCATTTATCAACAACACCCAGAAACGCCGCCGGCTTCTCTGGGCCCGAGATCATCTAAGATGGACTCATGCAAAGTGGAAAAGTGTTCTGTGGTCTGACAAGTCCACGTTTCAAATTTTTTTTGGAAATATTCGACATCGTGTCATCCGGACCAAAGGGGAAGCGAACCATCCAGACTGTTATCCACGCAAAGTGTAAAAGGCAGCATGTGTGATGGTATGGGGGTGTATTAGTGCCCAAGACATGGGTAACTTACACATCTGTGAAGGCACCATTAATGCTGAAAGGTACATACAGCTTTTGGAGCAACATATGCTGCCGTCTAAGCGCCGTCTTTTTCATGGACGCC